>NW_024412467.1:23778016-23900555 GCF_014898765.1 Herpailurus yagouaroundi
AGAAAAATGTTCACAACATGATTTTAGGTAAAAAAGAAAAGATATTACACAGTGGGTGTATAAACTGATGGAAAAGGTAAATAACTATATCTAAATACAGAATACCCCAATTAAAGACATGAAGAATTTATCACTTATGTCTCACAAGTAGAAAAACAGATATTAAGCAATATTTGTTCTGGGTGTTGTCAAATCACAAATCACCCATGTGTTACAGAGAGAAATGTCAGTGCTATGGTATTGGAACACCAGGGACATATTGAAAGACTGGAAGAGTATGCTCAAGGTGAAAATAATGGTTATTCCTGGATGATGACATCATGGGTGCTTTTACATTCTCTTCATTTTGCTTTTTGTATATCTAATATGTCTACAATGAAGTTATCTCATTTGTATTAAGAAAGAAATATGCTTTTTAAACACTTTTAAAACAACCTTTTTTAAGGTATGGACAGAAGGGTCAACTTAAAAGAGGTATTAACATAACTCACTCAGCAGAATAAATTGTACCATTTTTAGGACTATTAGGATTTCTATGGGTCACTTGGGTATAAACTAGACCACAAGAACTGACAACCTGATTTTCTGACTGACTCTATTTTGTAGACCAAAGAACAGGGCATATAGTTTGGCAAATGCATCCCAGAGCATGGCAGTCGTGTGGTTGCTGAACTCGTCTAGCCTTTGAAAACAGCAAAGAGCCACCAAGGCTTGAAGGAAAATCAAGTCAAAAAAACACCTAAACAAATAAGAAAAAATAAAGAAGCAATCTGCATTAAATCACCACTCAAATCACTTTGACTCAGCAACATTATGGGAGATCTCATCTGTGCCAGGCAGGGGCTGGGTGCTGAAGGCAGAGAAATGAATGGAACACAGATTCTGTCTCTCCAATGCAAGGCAATTTAGCATCTTCTCACACAGTGAGCTGCTGTTCCCAAAATCACCTAGGAGACGTCCAGACACAAGGTCAGAGGGGGCAATTACAAAGGCCCTGGAGGTGTGACTGCAGAAAGGTGTAGGCAAAACAGCCATGGAGCCAAATTCTACTGACTGCTTATGTAAGTTAACTACCCTGAGCTCCAGTTTCCATATATGCAAAATGGGGATAATAATAAATGCTTCATGGAGATGCTGTGAAAAAATCACACCTATGAGGTAACCAGGTGAGTTCCTATCTTTCTATTTCTATGAACACCCCACTGAACAAATGGTTAGCACCTGTTCGAACAGTCCAATGCTCTTCTTAGCTGACTCAACCTTTTCACCATATAACTTAAAGTTGCTGTTTTAATCAATAGTTGTTCTAAGAGCACCTAGAGGATATCCAGCATTAGTATCTGTGCAGAGTTCTAGACAGTCTTCATTTGATCACCTGAATTTCCTAAGAATTATCCTGCAATGATTTTCTAAAGTAGAGTTGCTTGAGCTGACTGAAAGAAAATATTGTGATTTTTTTTCATATGTCTTCACCTATTTTCTATCACATTTCTCCTTTGCACATTTAAAGAATTTTTAATTGTCTTGCAAACATGATTTATCTTGTAGCTCTATAGACATTGGCCATCCATTTAAGTTACTGCCCGAGTGGGATTTGCAAGGACTTTATAGGGGAAACACTATAAAAGTGGGAGAGCAAGGTAAGTTAGGGGGCACCATGAGAGTGTGATGCAAGGCTAACCCTGAGGAAAGAGGAAGCAGAAGTTGGTGGCAGTGTCCTCAACTGCTCTTCAATCTGAGGATGTTTCCACAAAGTCATCAGAGAGTCCTCCAGACAATGCTGCCCATCAGAGCAGTCCTGGGTCTCCCAGGGACAGATCTGCCTCAGTATCCCTGCTGCTTAGTCATTGGCTGGGAGCAGCCTGTGGAAGCATGGGTTCAGAGGAAAGAGGGATGGTTTTCAGAGCCAGAACTGAGTTCTGGCCTGTTACACACCTGAAGCTGAGGCACTTCTCATGGCCACCACACCTACATTGAGGGAAACTAATTCTGCAAGTGTTCATTAATCTGAAACTTTGCCCTCATATGTCACTAGAGTATCCAGAGATAACACAAGATTTTAACATTACTTTATCATGGCACTTCATACTTTTCAATGTATGTCTTGCTTTACTCTTTGACTAATTTCAGCAAATATTGGCTGGGATCCTGGCTCTGCACTTGCCAGCCCCAAAAGCGAATGAAATGCAGTGTAGAGTGGGTCTGGCCAGCACAGTGGGGTACACAAGGCTGTTTATGAAGGGGAGAAATGGTCAAAAGAAGCGAATGGAGAAGGGAAAACAGAGTCTTACAGAGTGTAGACAAAATTAAACTAGGGTATGTTCATGGATGCCAAAGGAAAGAGAACATTGAAGGAAAGGGGGTCAACCTGGCAGACAGATTGAGAAGACCTAAGAACCTTAAATTGTAGTAGCCAGGAGAAACACTGTATTTCCATAATATTGATGATACTTGGAGACATTTTGTCTTTGTTTAAGCCATGCAAGATCAGGACCAGCACTCAGTTCTGGGGTTCATCTTGTGAATTTGCCACTGAGGTATTCTTATGTGACTCTTACCCTTCATCCAGCCATTGCTGTTATTGTCACAGCAACTCTGTGCTCTTCTGGGATCCCCACCCATCTCTTTCATTCAGATTCCTCACGATGAGAGAGTGGCTACTGAGGCTAAATACATGCTCTCACTAGGGGAGATGAGGCACAAGGTGGGTCTTGTGCTCAGCAGAATCCTGTCTGAGTCTCCACTGGTCAATCACAGAGCTTCAGGGGAAAGTAACAATATAAGATAAGGAATAGGCTTTACTAGAAAACATTATTTAGCTAAGGGTAAAAAAGAGAAGAGAAAGCACAGGTACCCATGAACTTCAAAACATCTCACAGAGACATGTGCCACAATCAGGGCACAGCCAGACTTGTTATGGGGTCTAGTGGAGGAACCTCTCCACAGTATGGGCCTCCCTTTCTTTAGGTCCATTATGGCAAAGGATTCCTGTCAATGGGGGAACATTGTCAGTCAGTGCCAGACATTCTGGGTTTGGGGTGTCAACTATTGACAGAATTAAACACCTGTTGCAGAACATCAGCCACTCAGAACCTGGAGACTTTAGGGGTCTGAAGGAAATTTAAGTCTCCCCTGTAAGGGGAAAAATCTCAAGCCCCAAGGGCAAATCCTCCTGCAGAAAAATAGGGGTCCCTTGGTACCAGAATTTATCAATCAGATGACACAAAGTTAGCTTCATGAGCACTTTAAAACCAACATGCTCATTGCACCCCAGATCTGTAACCAAAATAACTATATTATACAAGTGGTATGTGGCATTAAAAATAAGATCAGGACAAATGTGATGGCTGTTCAAAAATGGAAAGAGAGCTTCAGCAAGTGAGATTATGAGGTAAGCCTTCATAAAAGAGGATTTGATCAGGGGCCAAAGGGGTAAGTAAAGTTTGGGCATGTAGGGTGGTGGACAGGGGCAACTGAGACGTAAGTCAGAACTAAATTACAGAGAGGAGCATCTTATCAGAACACAGGTGGCTTTCAACACCCTGTTAACTGAAACACTGGGAACCATATTCTGTATCTCCTTAAAAATTTATTTCAAAACAGAGTAAAATGGTGGTTATGAAGAATGGTGGGGGGATAAAATTGGGGTGTTTAAGGGTACAAACTTAAAACAAATAGTAAATATGCCATGAAGATATAATGCATAGTATAATGAATATAGGCTCTAATATTATATTATGATTCTGTAATGTGACAAATATCACTACATCTGCGCTTGTGTTACAATACATAAATGTATCAAAGTAAAACCCTGTACACCTAATATTTACACAATGTTGCCTGTCAAATTTATTTAATAAAAACAATTCATAATGGAATCAGGAATATCATTTTGATCGGGCAGGTTATAATACCAGCAATTTAGACTCAGTGACTGTTGGAGTGTGCTTCACTTTTCTCATAGTTTGGTCTGTTGTTCCGTTAGGATCCAACACAATTTTTTTGTTTTTTATTTTTCTAGACTTAAAATTTTGCTACTGAGGGTAGAAATCCCCACAATGGAATTCTTTCTTCTTCCCAAATATGCAATTCTTTTCAGTTCAATTCAGATGTTGGGATTCTGAATGTTTCTTGACATTTTGGGGCAAAGTACCTAGTCTGGAGGTACTGCAGGATAAAAAACTTCTGGAACAAAACATGAGTCTCTAAATCCTGACTAGGAATGTCTAACAAGAGCACTTTTGCATCAAGGAGATGCAAAACACACAGGGGAGGTCCAACACTCAGTTCCCTCTTTTGGCTCTAGTGCGTTTCCACATTTGTCATTCAAGCTGTGACGTATTTCCAAATGACCCCAATATGTTTTTCTCTCTTTTATATTGTTTGTCTTGAGGTAGACTGGGTGTTAAAGATAAGCCAGGTTTGGAACCGGGTTGGAACCAAGTGTGACTAATCACCAGTCACTCGTGCAAAGAATACTTTCACCCCTCCCGTATGCCAGAGCACATCCCTCCCCTCATTCTCTACACTTCAGGTCAAGTTCTGCTCTCCCTGACCCTATTCACCTCCAAGAAAATGCCTCCAATGTATAGTAAATTCAATTGGAGCCATAACACTTCTTTTCAAGTCCATGATGTACTACTGCACAGCCAGAGCTGATTGGTGTAAATAATCATGCTAACTGCTGGTTCTTCTGTCTGGCTCTTACTTCCAGGTAAAAACAAGTTCTAGTCCAAACTCTGCAACTAGCTCACATTGGGACTTTTTGTAAGTCAACAAATTCTAGGTGTATGTTTCCTTATCCATAACAAAAGGAAGTGGACAAATATGGGCCATCGTCATCCTTCCCCTGCCATATCTTCCTGCCATATCCATGGCAGACATTATTAATCAATCATGACACTGAGTTCCAACATGAACTCAGAATCCTTCTAAACCCGGGACTCCAAGCAGCTGCTACCAGCCAACTGGTGTTGGCTTTTGAAATAAAAATGATTTGCCATCTTGGGATTAAGCTTTCTTACAGATCTATCAGTCTATTATTGCATTAAATGAATGTAACAGCCGTATAGCATTAAGAACAATGGGATAGACCGACCAATTCTAATACAAATCCACTTTTTTTTGTAGTTGACATTAAATAGAACCTCCTCCAACTTTTTAAACCCACGCATGTCTTCACTTGAAGTAAAATATCTCTAAATTCAATGATGAAACGATGTTCATTGGATAGGACAACAGAGTTTCTTTGGTATACTTTGAACCCATTCCCAGTTAAGACCTAGCTTTTTAAAAAATAATTTCATAGGTCAGATTACCAATATCCTGTTATATTATCTGAGTTATTTTTTTTTTCTGTACAATTGTACATTTTATAGAATTTAGAGCAATCAGGTAAGGACAAATGACTAAAGACAAATCTTTCTTCAGTGAAATGAATTAAGTAGTTCTGGTAGCCCATGCATCAGAAACTATCAAACCTAATGATAGGAACTTGAGGCTGAGGATCTGGGAACATTAAGAAGATAATCATTTCTCAGGCCTTCAAGGAGCAGGCCTGAAAATACATGGGGGTTTTAGAAGGCAGCCTGTGATCTCTCTGCACACATGCACATTACTGTTAGGTGGTGGAAGGGCCCCAAGAATCCTTTCTTTCTTGGAACACTGTTCTTGGAAAAGTGGGTAGGAACACTGCTTCCAGGCTTGACTACACTTTCTATCAGGCTGATCCAATTTGCAGCCTTTCCAGCAGGAACTCGATGTCCAGAGGTGAGAAGGGGGCTTCTTTGAAGAATCAATAGCAGATGCTGAGAATGTCCCAGTCTTTGGCCCTCGGGCAAAACACATAAACTCGAAATGACAAAAAACCCCCTAGAAAGTTCATTAGAACATCTGGGCACCTTATCAGGGATTTATCAAGCTTTCCAGAGTTGATCCAAGTCTTGTTTTAATAAAAATTTCCTGCCCATAAACAATTTATGCCAAGGATTTTTCCTTTTCTTCTCCTCCTTCTTCTTCTGCTTCTCTTTCCTCTTCTTTCCTTCCTTCTCTGGCTTTTATCGCTGCAAAAAGTTAATTCTGATAGTGAACAAGCTTCATATTTCCAGGGCTGCTACATATACTGTTATTATCAAACATTTGTGCTTGGGTTAACCACTCTATGTCAAAACAAAATAAGTGTAGTGGACATCCATCATCACAGCTTGAACTGGGGAATTACACAAGGTTGAATTACTCTTTACTTTTGCAACTGGGTCCTTGGCCAAGACAACATAACCTTTCAATTCTAATTTGTATAAATAAGAAAGATCTGTATATGTTTTACTGATTTTTAAACTGGTAATTTTACACCAGTCACGTATTTCAATTAACTAATTGTTATTCCTCTGTACTTGTGCCTTGAGATGACTTAACCCAAGAAGTTGCAATCATAAAATTAAAATAAAGAACAATATTCCAACAGAGTACTGCCCATCTATACAGATCAACAGCCTTTGTTCATAGCCTTGGGGGAAAATAATGTTCTTTGAACAATCAAAATGATATTACCATAACATTATCATAAACTCCTCCTTTATTTCTCTGCTCTGCTCTGATTTAGTTGTTATGTTTTCATTTGAGATTCTTTCATTTACATGAATAAATTAACTGACAGTGGAAGTCAATGAGACAAAGAGAGGGAGTACAGTTGCAGGCTCAGAAAGGGACAACCATGGGACCTCAGAACCTAGAAATTCTCAAGAGTCTAAAGATGGAAACTCAAGAGCCCCTGCAGTTCTGAAGACATGAAAGATGTCAGGGCCTGGAAAGAGCAGCTAAAACCCAAAGACCTAAAAAGCCAGCTGATTGAGTAAATAAAAATGTGCACTGAATTTAAAAGATAAGAAGAGGAGCAAAGCTCAGTAGACAACTAGACTTTTAAAGGCGTTTAGGGTGATAAAGAAATATCTGCTGAAGAAAAATGGTTAGTTTCAATCTAATCCACCTTCAAGCCTGCAACAGATTCAGGGTTAAAGGACACACATATGAATTAACAGATAGACATAGATATATTGTAGATTTGTTTTAAAATGTATTTGAAATAACTATGAAGTATGGTTTTAATACTTCAAAAAATGTTGAAAATCATAAGGAATGGGATTTTTCATTTCAATTTCTGTCTGAGCACCACTCACACTTGATTTGAAGAAGAACGTGGTATGCTCCTCAGCTACGACCATGTGACCAAACTGTATTTCCCTCATCTAAAAATTGAGCACCTTGCGTCCTGATGAGGTAAGATAATACACCAGCAGACCTTCTGGGTGCCTCTAAGTTCTCAGGCTTGGCAGCCTTCATCCTCTACAACCTACAGGAGACAGGGAAGCTACACCTTAGGTGGTTACTGACCAGGATGTGCAGTGGGATCCATGTAGATCTTAATTACACAGCTGTAGATTTAATATCTCATCCACATGCAACAGAACAGTATTGGCTTCCATTTGGAGATGACTTGCTTTAGAAATAAGGCATTTGGATCAGACCAGAACATCTAAATTCAGGGTTTTCTACTAGCTCCCAATGTTCTTCTTTAGTACCTCATTACTGATGCACACACAAGCTCTCATATACATTTATGTCATTCACCTTGAGGTCTTCCCACCAGATCTAAATACCCCAAGGGCAGGGTGTGAACATGGCACAGACCATGCACTTCTGAGTTGCTCCCAAGTAACCATATGGCAGTATATTGTGGTGGTTGAGATGAGGCATTTAAAAGACTTTGTTTCTCCTTTGAGTCATAGTACAGGAGAGGACATTTCCAGTTAGTCAAATGAAGTACAGAGGCTACATTTGAGGGGAATTTGTATTTTCTACTCCTTAGGTTTTCCTAGTAGGAAGGGAATTTCCACACACTTCACTAGCGGGAAAAATATGGGAAGACTCTCTCACTCTCTCACTCTCTTCTCCCTAAACAATGGGTATATTATGGGGATATTTGTATAACTGGCTCATTTGAGAGAAGGACATAAGGACAAGCCAACTTCTGCCTCTTCTGGGTTCTCCAGCTGCAGATCAGGTTGGTGATGTCCTGCTCTGTAGTCTCCATCCAGGGGTGGGTGGAGAGCATGTTTGAGGCTGGTGGGATGTTTGGTCATTTCAAGTGTTATTTATTTTAAAAGTCTTGTGGCTACTGGTCCAAAAATGCACTTTCCAATAGAGATGATGATTTTTCATCTCTATGTGACTCCTATGTTTTATCTTATAATTACATCTAATCTCTGGTGATGGATGAGGGGACTGGCCCATAAAAAAGCAAAACAGAGTGAGGTAGAAGATTTAAAAACATGCCCCAGGAATGACATGCCCACAGGTCTGGCAAAAGGGGAAAGACCAAAGAATGCCCAGGTCCTCCTCCCTGATGTCCCTCTAGCCCAAGGAAGAAATGGAGGTTAATGGAGAAAGCTTTCTGTTTTTTTTGTTTTTGTTTTTGTTTTTGTTTTTTGGTTGCTTAATGCCTCTCAGTCTCTCTTACGGTGCCTTATGCTCACATACCTGTCTCCAACCCATGTGTATCTATCTAGTGTTTGCCAAGCTGTCTGATATACTGTCTTCATTTTTTTCTCTTATTTATTTTTATACTTGTTTATGTATTTCATAAATAGTATTTAAATATATTCTCATTATGAAAATTTCAAATGCTACGAAGTGGATGTCCTGTCTGAATTTCCCCCATCCTCCTAATCCCAACATTCTTCTTTGAGAACCACTACTGTCAAACATTCCTGAAGACCAATTTTAGAAGCTCCTTCTATAGTGAGGCTCACCTCTCTAGAACACTCCACCTGATGCTTCCTCCAGAAGACCAAACTTGGTTTATTTAAAACCCGGTGTAGCTACACCTCAGGGTTTGAGCTTCCAGATATCTTTATACTTACAAAAGCACTGGCTGATTCAACCTCCAATTTAACAGAGAAATATGTTAACTATTGTAATGCAATTAACAAAATTGAGGCAATGGGAAACTCTATAAGACAGTTTGGAGAAACTCAGTTTCTTCAACAAATACATTTCCAGAGGGGAAAAAGAAAAGAGAGATGGGGTGGGGAAATCCATAGATTAAAGAAACATCTTGACAAAATGCAATGTTTTAAACTTGTTTGGATCTATGATTCAGACAAACTAATAGAATAATTAAAAGACATTGATGAAACAATTAGAAATGTGAACAAGGACTAGCTATCAGGTGATAATAAGGATCACTGTTAATATTGTTGACATGTGATAGCAGATTTATATCTTTATATTTTTGAGTTCTTATCTTTTAGAGATATCATCTGAAACCTTTATGAATGAAATTATATGAAGCCTGGAATTACTTCAAAATGGTTCTGGGCAAGGGAGAGTGTGTAGGGGTGAAATGGAAAGAAGACTGGTCACACTTTGTAATTATTGAAGCTGGGTGATGGGTACCTGCAGGTTTTCTTTTGCATGTGCTTAGAATTTTCCATTAAAATTTTTTTAAGGCAGAAAACCTTGGCCAAATTTCATTGGCACAGTCCTGAGGGAACAAATCTTTTCTTGCCATCCTCCAAACCTATTGAGTTGGGTGTAGTTGATGGAGAAGCCTGGTGGCAGGTGTGGGCACAAACCAGGCTGAGAAAGGGCTCAGGGAGTTGGAGTGGCCCTGACCCTGTTAATGAAACTTGACTACTCTCTGCAGAATGCCAAGTTCAGTCTTGTACTCAGATGGAAAACATGAACGGCCTCCTTTGCAATGACCCCAGCTTTGAGGTTCCTGTCATTTTATTGCAGGACTAGGTTCCCACACCCTGACTTAATTTGAAACATTCATGCACATCTCTTCCCCATTATGAAGAAGTGGAGAGATGAAGGTTTTAAAAGCAGCATTTCTCTGTGATTGCATGGGCAGTGTTTTTGCCCTGGAATGTGGGCAGCCTGACACATGTGATGCTGAGAGCAGATGCTACTAAGCAGGGCTTAGGACTTTGCCCAGGAGTGAGGACATGATTGGAATATTTACTTTGAAAAGTAGCCTCCATAAATGGGAAATGATTAATTCACCATGAGGAATGTTTTATTCTACAGGGTGATACCCTCAGGAAAGAAAGGGCCTCCTTGAGAAAACCAGATTGAGGAGATCTCTGTTGGTCCCTTCCCCTGCGACACTGGCTTGACTATGTACCTTCATAGAGCAAAGAGACAGCACAGAGAGAGGGCAGGAAGAAGGAATAAAATCCCCTTTACCTGCCTTGAAACAGTTATAATCATCAAAAGACATTATTAAGAAGGTGAAAAGACAGCCTACAGAATGAGAAAAAATATTTGGAAATCACCCATCTGACAAGGGTGTAATATCAAGAATATATAAAGCACTCCTGCAACTTAACATCAAAAAGACAGTTCAACTTGAAAATGGGAAAAAGACTTGAACAGACATTTCTCCAAAGAATATAAACAAATGATCAAAAAGCACATGAAAAGATGGTTGACTTATCTCATTAGTCATTAGGGAAATACAAACCCAAATGACAATGAGATACCACTTCACACCCATCAGGATGGTTTTAATCATAATTTCTTTAAAAAAAAAAGACAGAAAATAAGTATTGGCAATGATTTGGAGGAATTAAAGCTCTCTTACACTGCTGGTAGAAATGTAAAATAGTTATGGAAAACATTTTGGTGGTTTCTTAAAAAACTAACCATAAATTGCCATATGGCCCAGGAATTCCACCATTAGGAATATACCCAAAAGAACTGAAAGCAGAGACTCAAACAAATACTTATATACATCATTGTTCATAGCAATGTTTTTCACAAGAACCCCCAAGTGCAAACAACCCAGATGTCCATTGACACATGAGTGGATAAGCAAAATGTTACATATACATATAACAGAATATTATTTGGCCACAAAAAGGAATGAAATTCTGACACTCCCTACAACATGAATAAACTTTAAAAACATTAAGCAAAGTGAACAAGCCAGACATAAAAGAACAAATATTGTATGATCCGACTTACATGAAATATCTAAAGTAGGCAAATTCATAGACACAGAAATAAATTAGAAGTTACCAGGGCCTGGGAGAGGGGGAATGGGGAGTTATTGCTTTAATAACTTCAGTGTTAAGTTCCCGTTTTTCAGTAGTTTTTCTGCTTGTGGTGATGAAAAGGTTTGGAAATAGATATGGTGATGGTTGCACGACATTGTGAATGTAATCAATGCTATTTGAATTGTACACTTGAAAATGGTTAAAATGGAAAATTTCATGTTATATCTACTTCACTACAATTTAAAAAATTAATAATATACTAAAAATTGTACACTTAAATGGGTGAATTTTATTTAAGTAAAAGTGTAAAAAAAGAAGTCACACACACACACACACACACACACACACACACACATCCTAAAAAATGTTGCAACTCCTCTCCCATGCCTACATCCACCAAAGATGTGGCTGCTGGAGAAAACAAAGCCACTAGTGCTCAGTGTTAAAGTGATATGAACTCAGCTTCAAGGGTCCTATCTTCAGTTGCCCTCAGAGCTACATAGGCACCTCCTCACAATCCGTGTCAGCTAGAGCTGACCTGTGCCCCTTACTGCTGATGCTGGCAGAGCCTGACCATAGGTACAACCTTGTGTCTTCCTGGCTTCCAGCATTTGAGGGGAACATGCTCTGCCAGCTTCCATTCAGCAGCTCTGCCAAGGACACAAACCAGCATGTAGAAAATTCAGTTTGTGACCCGCCTAGTAAGCTTGGACAAGTAAGCCACTCACTTGTCCTTAAACAAGATCCAACAACTAAGGGGGACAGCAGACACCACCACCAAAAAGCAACTTTGGAGAAGGGTAAAGCCCTGGTCCTCTTCAGGCAATGCAGGCTGAGCAGGCAACAAACCAGAAGCCCCCTGTGAAAGAGACTGCCACTTTATCCTGATGAAGCAGGGCCATGCCACATCCAAAACTCTAGCCACTTCATCCCCTGCCTTCTCTCCCTCTTCCAGTCCATGCTCCAGCCACAGCACCCAGGCTGCTTCTCTCTGAACTGGCGCTGAGCCTCCTATGCCTCAGGACTGGTCAAGAGTTTTCCAGCCTAGAATCATCCTCTGCCTCTTTCTCCCCTGGGTCTCAGTCCACTGTTACCTCATTTCCGAACCCTTTCAAGACCCTCCAGATCTGGGTTGGTCAGCCTTCTCTTTGTGCTCCCACTTGTAACAAGAACTTGTGCCATCCATGCTGGCCTCTCTTTGAACTAGGAAGTACGTGAGGACACGGCTATGTGTTTATCTTTGTAACCCCATTGCTTGGCATGGTGGCTGGTACATAATGAGCTCTCATGTGTTTACTGAATGAACAATTGAACGGCACAGAATTGTCACAGCATTGGACAACCCAGGGGATGGCACTCAAATTGAAGTGGGGGAGGGGTAGTTGCAGTTCCATAGAATATGACGTAAGTGGGCTCTGGAGCTGGGCAACAGGGAGAGCTTGAATGACTACCACCCCATATTCCTGTAAAATTAACATTTCCCCAAGGAGGCTCACAACCCCCAGCACAGGTGTGTTTCCTCCCAATTTTCAAAGAAAATTACTTGTCCAAGCCCCCCAGAAATGACTGTTCATAAGTAGCCACTGGTCAGTCTTGGTCATGCTGGCTCCTGCATCCTACTTTGGAGACTACACACTGGATCTTGGGCTCTGAGAGTCTCAGATAGGACTCCCTCTTTCACTTTGTGTGTGTCGAGAGGCCAAGGGCTGTGGGCGGTCAATGACAGCAATGCTGACATGGAGAGCTTTTCATTCCCACTTCACTATAATTGCACTAGCCTCTTTACATTTTGTAATTTGCAATTGCAGTCAAAACCACAAAAATAAACCCACTTTCTAATTTTCCATTTTCTGGATGTTATATTTTTATGTGGAAAGCAATATCAGTTGTTGTGCTCCCATTCCCCCCTGAAATATCTAGATGTCACTTTAATAGTATATGAAGTACATATCAAAGATTCTCCCACATCAAAGAAGCTTAACAATAGTGATTGTCAACACGAATTTCCACTCCCTATTTCTACTCAAACCTGAATTTTCCCCTAAGATTTCCAAATGCATCTTGGAGTCTTTGGCCAACTCACATTTGTGTCCCTTCATGCTAATATGGAAACTACAATCAACTGAACATTTATTGTTTTCTTTTTAGTAAATGAGTATGTGTTGGAGATTTTTTTACTGCATCATAAAACCAACATAAAATGAATTTGCTCCAGTGCTTCCTCACTCTTTAAAACTACCATGCCTCCCCCTGCTTGTGCTAGTCTTTCATTGGCATCTTGCCCAGACCTTAACTAGGTTATCAGCTGGGTGATGGCAGGCAGCCTTGAGTCTCAGGGCTTTGGCCGACCCTGGGTGTCCTGCTGTCTGCCCATTTGGGAGTCCTTGCGGGACAGGCAGACTGTGATCAGTTTGCACCCCCAAGGGGGCTTGGCCACTGTGGATATCGCTTTTATAGACTCTAGTTGTTTCTGACCCTATGTTTTTTATTACATTCCTTTGCAATTCTAGCAGCTGTTTTTGTCAAGAGTCTTAATAAAGTTTGAACTGCTAAACGAACTTTATGGAAATTGGTCACAGAAGTCTGTGCGGCACCTTTTAGAAAACCAGAGGCTAAAGTGCCCTACAGCTATGCTTCATAGTAACAATAGTGACAAAATAAACCCAACAGTATGGGTGAAAAAGGACGGTTTTGCAACTCATTACTAACTAGGTTTCCAGACTAGATTTCTGAGACTATCTTCCATACATAATTAGTTTCTTTACCTCTATCTACCATAATTTATTTAAAATGTTTGCGGCATGGCTGAAATTATGAAGATGCCTAAAATACCTTTACCTTTTAAGAAAGTCAACTCAAGTTTCTGTTTTGTGTCTCAGGGGTTTACTTTTTTTCATGTTCTTCAATTTTATATGACCTAAGACTCAAAAGAACTAAATTTACATATTTAGTAGAGTTCTCTGGTCTATGAAAGAAAAACAAAATATCTGAGATACTATTAGCTTACATCTCTTATTTAGTATTTACTTATACTAAAACATTGTTTCATTTTGTTAAGCATATTAATTTGGCCATGAAGTTACTTGGATTCAACAGTACCCATATGAGCCAGTAAAGAACTCTCAACTTGTTCTAGACCTGCCTTGAGTATAATGGTTTACCTTCCACTTCACATACCAGTGTTATGGAAGAATAATTCACCAACAGACCAAAACTAACCATTCATCTGTTTGGGGTTCAACTTCATGCATTTCCACGAATAAAGCAGACTCTGAAAGCATAATACCAAGTGTCTCAGTAGCCTTTGCCAGGTATCTGAGTACCCACCTCCCATGTTCCTGTACAACCATCAGTCCTTTCTTTCACATCTCTTTGGAAATTAATTTTGCCCCCCAAACCAAGAAGTTTAAAATCAGATTAAGTTATTAGCAATACAGCAACACTATAGCTAGTTGAAATAAAACATTTATATAGAGATGACTCGGTAACTTTAGGCAGGTCACCTTGGATTTACAAAGTATAAAACAAGGAAGTGAACTATATTACCTTGAAATGTCCCCATACCTCTAACACTGGAACATCTAAGACAAGGTGAGCATTCTAAGCTGAGATGAGAGATGGGCCAAAGTGGTAGTCATGTTGGGTAGAAGGCATTGCTAACAGGGTGCTTTCACTGTAGAACAAACAGATACTTCCACCCTTCCAGGTGGGCTGCAACGAGAAGCACTTGACATTAAGGTGCTGGATCTATCCCTTGGCTCCAAAGCAAACTGAAACTCACAGAGCCTCTGGTTATAAGGTCAGCCCACAAATCCAGCTTCCTCTTTAGTCTTTTGAGAACTGCATCTGATTTTAATTTTCTTTTGTCTGTCAGAATCTATTCCAATGCAAAGGAGAGGGAAAATATAATCATGGTAAAGGGCCTCTCAGGCTTTGCAAAGACGTCACAGTGAAATATGAAATATTGTAGATGATTTAGAGTTCTATTCTTATTTATAACCTAGAGTGAATGGACACTTTTTTATACCATTCTGGATATTTAAAAACAAAAAAACAAACAGCCCAGTGCCAATAACTTACTTATGTTCTGATATCCTAATATCTGTGCTGTAAACAGTGGCAAACTGCCTCTGATTAGAATGATCTTCAGCTGGCCTGGTCTTCCTTTCATCACAAAAGCACACATTTCCCTTTAATGACCAGTAGAGGGCGATGTTGTATTTGATGTGTTTCCACACACGCAGGAAATTTTTCCTTTCTGAGGGAAAAGGGCTCTTTCCCATAGTAATATGAACATGATGTACGATAATGAAAACAATAACTACACCAACATATTTTCCCCAGAAGTTGGGGATTTTTTTTCGGAGTGTGAATGTAGGGCTTCAATTATAAGATACTAAGATAAATGAATTGACTTTAGAAAAGGGTGTGAGGTATTGAAACATATTTTCAAGATGAACATGGGCTTCCCAGACCTTGTAATTCGACGATTTTGACTACTGTATGTTAGGAGTTTCATTACATGTCATTGTTCAGCAGTATGAAGATAATATAATGACAACAAAATAGAGTGAACAGCAAGATTAACATCTGGCCACAATCAGCCTGGTGTCATAGAATATACTCCCTGAGTTTCACAGGGCATGAGCCTGGCAAGAATGATAGAAAGACACACTGTTAAACTGAGTTGTGACAGCTGAATATTATTTTCAACCACTACACTTAAGATCTGTGTAAGGTGCTTCTCCATTTCCTTTCCTGAAGCCTGAACACCAAAGACACTTTTTATTTCCCACAGTAAACTTCTGCTACATAGCAAAACTTTTTGTGTAGTTTCTCACTAATCATATAATTCTCTGTGTCACGTAACTTAATAAATCAATTTAAGAAACATAAGCATGCTTATAGCATGCTCAAAAGCCTCTAGAACTACAAGCAAGGAAATCTGACTTTTCGTTCAAGCACGTTTTCATGAACTCCTAGAAGGGTTGCCAGATAAAATACAGGAGAGCCAGTTAAATTTGAATTTCAAATAAACAACAAATAATTTTTTTGGTATAAGTATATCCCATGCTATATTTGGGATCTACTTACACTAAAAAAATTATTCATTTATCTGAAATTCAAATTCCTATAGTTTTATTTGCTAAATCTGACAACCCCTACCCTTAGGTAACCAGGGCACCTAAATTGAGAATGACTGTCCTGTACAGTCTCTATGGAACTTCACATTTAAAATCCTATTTGTCTGTAGTGCGTGAAAATATGAATTTACAAACACTTAAAAACATGCCAGCTCTACAGCTTTTGGAGAAGATGGGACACAGGTTTTCTTTCCTCTCCTAACCTAGTCTGCTGCCAAAAACCAGATGGAGATAATTTGGCTTGATTTAATACTCTGTTTGACGGAAAACTCAGCTTAGGGAATAATGCTTTTGTGAAGCCAGGCTGACAGCTAACAACAGGATTCCACCCAAGACACACCTAATGAGACTCAAAGATTTAACTGCTCTTCGGCCAAACCCAGGTATAAACCTGAGGGTCAGAACAACCAGCCCACCCCAGTGGAATCCCAGACTTGGCACCTGTTACTCATTAATTTAGCTTCCATCTTGGTCATCTGAGCAGAATAGCACACTCTAGCTGCCTCCTGTTTTTTTCCAGAAACAAAAGTAAGCAGGTATTGTGGAATAGTTAGCAAACAGGGCTACCTGCATTGAAAAGGGATAATGAGCCAGGCCATCCCCAGGAGCCCAGTGAATTAGGCATTTAAGGATGCTCCCTGAGGCTTTCAGACATTGGGAAGCAAACAAGAGGCAATTTAAAATGCATTACAATTCCCAAGCTGCTGGCTATCACTACTCCCTTAGAAACCCAACGTAATGCCAGAGAATGAGTAGCTGAGTGAGGGGAATAAAGCCTACCTGGCTGCAATTACTCAGCAGCACAAGTGAAGCATAAATTGAAGAGATCAAAACCATTATGTAATGATGATTGTTGAATTCCCTGAAATATCACTAAACTGTTGATTAAGCCAAAGGAAGTTTATCTGAGCTCAGTGCAGTGAGAGAATGCCATCTTGACAGATCTTAGCACTGTCTCAGAAGGCAAGGTCGGACAGAAACCTTCATAGGGCTCTACGAAGCCCTCAACTTGAGCCCTCGGAGGCCAAGAATTGAAACTGCCAGGGATTAGACGGCTTTGTGACATAGAAGTTTGGGATCAGTTGACACAGTGCAATGAGTGCCTTGAAGTGAGTCTTGATAAGTAAATTGTTGCTTTAATAAGCAAGCCCTTTGTCCAGGTGAGCAGACTACTCTGATAAATTGATTATAGTAATTTCCTGAAGTAAACATTAAAGTTACTTTTTGATTTACAGCCTTATCTCCCCCTGGGTAAGTTTCCCTGGAACAAACAACTAAATCATATTGATATGGGTGGTGTCAGATCTCTCCTCCCATGGCAACCTTTGGTTTTAGGTGAGCCCTGATATATAATTACTGTGTAATGAGCACCTACTAAATGCCAAGTACTTTCTACAGGTTTTTGCATATAAACATAGATGTTAGTATCCCCATTTATTGATAAGGAAACAAGTCTAAAAGGTATTAAGTAATTTACAAAATCCTTCTGGATCAATCATTTTCTGAAGGAAAGTACAGCAAAGCATTTCTTATCTGACATAAACAGAAACTGAGGCAAGTTTAAAGGTTTTGGCCAAAGTCTGCAGCCCTTTGGAATGTCTCTTGGATCCTGATCAAAGTGTGAAGTTTGTTTCCTACAACCTCTTTCTAGAATCTTTTCTTCCTTTCTGATGCCCCTTTGGATTAAGAAAAACACAGTCCCTACCCGAGAGAAGTTCACAGTCTGATTTATTATTTTAACAAGCCAGTTCAGTGTCTATTCTACCTACTGGTAAGATGAATACCGTGACTCCTTAAAACCCAGCACCTCATGCTCAGCTTTGTGCTCAGAACAACATTTCCGTTCACTTCATGTGAGGCATGAGAAACGATCACGATCACGTTACTTTCCTAAGGAATGAAATGGGCTGAGCACTGTAGCAACTTTTCTTTCCAGTATAATCCATCAAAAGCATGGTCTAAATCATGATAACACTAAGTCCCAAATTTTCAAAGTAGGACATGAAATTATATCTCAGTGACTTCCTTGACCCAAAAGAAAAATGCAAAGCTGGACTTACTTGGTTTATCTTCTTCTTAATCATGACGGAGAAGTGTATTTAAAACACCGAGCAGAATGCCATTTTTCAACTTTTCCTCACAATGTTAGATGTCTCTTGAACTACAGTATTTATTTAAATCATCAACTCCAGTGACCTTGCTCCCTATATTTATTATGCTTTGGATGAAATAATATTGTAGGAGTTCCTATTTTTTAAATTCCATGCTACCATAAAATATACACTGGATCTATCAGTATTTTATCAATCCTTTCAGGACTTTGAAATCATAAATGGGTTAGCTTTCAAACCTTCCCTTTCTGAGAAAAATAAGATAAACTCTTTTTCATTTACCTTGGAAAGTGCTAGTTTCTTTGTTTTAAATATACAGCTCAGATTCATGTTTCTTTTTAATAGAATTTTCTGTTTTCCTTATGCCTCGCCTGGACAATCCTCTCAAAAACAGAACTGCTTTTGGACAAATGTTGATACCACAGATTAAAAGGGGATATAATTCCCTAACCATGAAAGGGAATATTATCCTTAATTCTTAATAATAACAGCAGAAATAAAACCAAGAACCTTTAACAACATATTTCACTATGATATTTTAAAAATAAAGATGACAACTTCATTTTTAACTGACAACAAATTATACATCTATTACTGTGTTAGGCCAAATATTGCCTAAAATAAGTGGGGTAGGATTTGCCTTTCTTTCTTTTTAAAAACAATTATATTGACTTTATTCATTTCAGTGGGGGTAAACTTTATTTACACAGCTAATATACCAGTGTGAGCATAGGTGTGATATATATTTGTAAACCACTAACAACACTGAAGCTAGTTAAAATAAAAACAGTTCTATTTTGCCCATCAATGTTGGAAAATAATTACAATAGCTGATGTACTTTCTACCCTTTCTAGCCTAGAGGATCTATTTAGGACTAAATCGAGTCATAGATTTTGAGCTATTATTTGTGTTACAAATAGCAAGTTATCAAAACCTCTTAGAACAAATTTCTTTCCATTGTCACCCTTCTAAGGAGCCTTTGTAGACATTTTTTCCTAATCAATACCTGTGAAATTTTCATACCATGGACGTAGTGCTTATGGACTAAATGTATATGTTTGTGACTTATACACAAAAAGAGGAATATTTTTTTCAGTCTCCCCCTACCCCAACCAAAGAACCAATTTTCACTCCTTTGATGGAAATATTACTCCTGCTGATTTTGAATTTTTTTTTAAAGATTTTATTTTTCTAAGTAATCTCTTCACCCAACGTGCAGCTCGAACTCATAACCTGAAGATCAAGAGTCACATGCTCTACCGACTGAGACTGCCAGGCACCCCTTGAATTTTTTGGTAGAGAAAGATACCACACCCAAATTCCCACTTGGAATGAAGTTTGTTCTACTTGCCTTGAATCAGAGCCTGAAGAATGGGCCTAAAGTAGATTAAGTCCAAAATCATTTTTTGGGCGTGGGTGGGGAGAGAGAAATCTTCAATTTTAAGCTGATTATTTTTCCTGAAAAAAATAGTTTTTATCTAATAACGGGGAGACTCTCACTGACTGAAAGCAATGTTGACCTTGGTACTCAGCTGTAAATATGACCACTTCACCCATTCGCTCATTATCGTTCATTAATTCACTTACTGACTTGTTTGCCCAGCAAGCTTGATCTTAGCAGTTAAAGAGACAAAGATGAATTCTATTTTGAGCTTGAATTTATTCATCTCATTGATGAAACCACAAATTTTACAAGTAGTAATAAAAAATGTAAATAAATCTACATATTCTGAAACACCTGGAATGTCTAAAGAAAGTGGATTACTAATTTGTAAAGAAGAAACAATGATTAGGAATCACAGCCCAATTACACTCTTTGTGTGTATAGACAATTCCGTTCTTTTGAATAAGCATACAGAACACAAACCAACAGCCTAATTTTGGCAATCCACAAGTGTGTTAATAAATCTGCCTTAAAACCAATTTGCCAAAGTTTGAATTATAACTTTAAAGTGCCCATAATGGGGATGGAGAGATAGTGTCTTGTGGTGGTCATCTCCTGCTTTGAATTTAATTATTTCAACCATTTTAAGTTTAAATATTGGTTTCCTAAAGAGGGATAGGCATATTTTTAGATTTTTTTTAAAATCAGTCACCTCCTTCATTCCTTTTTCTCTCTAGCCAGCCTTAAACCTCAGACACCATTTGTTTAAGAGTTCACTTTAACATCCATGATGTAGTGGGAGTCCTTGCAGCTTTGGCAAGCATACGGTTCACTGAAAAGCAACTTTGCACTAGCACACCATTTATTTCTGAAATGCTGGCAAAATTGAAAGAGGCTCTAACTCCACAAGGGATAACATTTTTCTTCAGGAAAATTGTCAACACAGGTAAAACAGCTGTGTGCAAATTAAGAGAAATTAGCTATTGAGTCAAATTCCTGTAGTTCAGGGATGATATTCATTGACATAAACATATTCTAAAGTAATAAAAAGTAGTGTTTCCCAAATGAGATCCAGGGACACCGATGATAGTGTATCTGTGATCTATAGTCCATCTGAGAATGAAGGGGGAAAATCACATCATTTCTAACTATTTGGCTCTTCCCACTCTTGTTAACGTGGGTATGGGGCTCTAGCAATTAAACGGTGGGAGGAAGGTCAACACAGATGGAGATTTGAGGCCACCAAATAGGGAACTGATGTCTAACATTTTCCCAGAGGTTTGCATTGCCAAGCTTACAAGATAGTCTCCATCTTTTCTGTGATTTAATAGCTGCAAAGAGTATGGATATTGTGAGAGACAATTTGAGGGCATATGTGTAAGTATTGTTAAATCTGGGGAAAAGCAATGGGAAAAGCCTCTTTCAGCTAACTAAGGAAAAAAAGTACAGCCTTTCCAAGATTTTCATCAGCAAGTCCAGATTTTAAACTTGGCTACTGTCTATGAAGAAAAAAAAAGTAAAAAGGGTTTGCTTTATGCCAGCAGATATGGGATATAGAAAGAAGGCAAAGACAACAAAAATATTAAAAGCCTAGAATTAAAGAGAATGTAAAAGTATAGATAACAATATAGCAAGAGAGAGATTAGAATGTAGTCAGAACAATAGGAGCGTATTGGGGTAAATTGTTTAGACTGGCATTTCCCAAAGTATATCCTCTGGACCACAAGTCAACTATGGGTAGAAATGCATATTCATCTCTCACTTGGTTTACCATACCAATTTCTTTTTTTTTAAGTTTATTTATTTTTGAGAGAGAGAGCATAGGGGAGAGGCAGAAAGAGAGAATCCTAAGCAGGCTCCATGCTTATCATGGAGCCCAATGTGGAGCTCAATCCCATGACTGTGAGATCATGATTTGAGCCAAAATCAAGAGACAGATGCTCAACCAACTGAGCCACCCAAGTGCCCCTACAACATCTATTTCTTTTTTTTTTAATTTATTTATTTTTGAGAGAAAGAGGGGCAGAAAGAGAAGGAGACAGATAATCCCAAGCAGGCCCTGTGCTGTCAGCCCAGAACCCAACACGGGCCTCAAACTCACGAACCAGGAGATCATGACCCAAGCCAGAATCAAGAGTTGGACACTTAACTGACTAAGCCACCCAGGCACCCCCTACAATACCTATTTCTATAAGAAATTCTCAGCACTATTTACTGAAACAAACTGTTCATGGTAGATGTCAATTGTGTTGTGGGATGGCTTGTGCCAACTAATGAGAGCTCATTGTTCATTTTCAGGAATTTGCAAATGGATTTTTAAAAACAGCCATTATTTAAAAAAACAAATTATATGCATTTACAATTAAATAAGTTATCTTTAAAACAAAGATAACAAGCCCATTTGGTGATTTTTAAAATTTCAGTTATATGTTTCCGCTCTAGCTTTCCATTTCAAGTATGTTCACAATTGCTTTTTGGAGCATTTTGATAAGAGTTTTTCTGATATCTCTGTCATGTAATTACAACATCTGTGTCATCTCATTAGAGTCTGTGAGTCTGTTGATTGCCTTTTGCCACAAAAGTTGAGATTTTTCAAATTCTTTTTATGCCAAGCAATTTTGACATTTTGACTATTTTAAGACTCTGAGTCTGGTTTAAATATGTGGAAACTTGACATTTGTGTTTTAGCAGACAGTCAACCTGCATAGGTTCAGGCTGCAAGTTCCAACCCGCCATCTTTGGTTTGTGGTTTCAAGGTCTGTTCAATTTTCAAAGCCCTTGCAGTGTTATTTGGATCTACCCTGCATACAGTGACTAGTCTGGAACCTGGATGGTGGCCTATCTGTTATTCAGTTCTCAAAAGTCCTTTCTGTGCTGATTAAATCAGATTCATCCATGTGTAACTTTGAGGTGAGCCTAGGATTTCACAAGTAACTTTGCAAGTTTGCTTTCCCAAACTCCTCTCTCTTTGTACCCTGTGAGTACTTCCTGGTTTCCCAGGGCCTCCCTCTTTGTCTTCCACCTAGAAAGCTGGGACTGTAGTTACCCTTCCATAGCTATACCCACATCCTGCATCAAAGAGTAAGAGAACTAGAGGGGAGAGGTCGTAAGCTTGCTGCCAGTTCAGTGTACTTTGAATTCTGGTCTTCTGCAACCCACCTTCTATTAGCTACTTTCCAGAGTCCCAGAGTAGCTGCTCCACACATCCTGTCCAGGTTGCACAGCTACATTCAATGGGAGACAGGGGAGGAGTGAGTATTCTCCATTTTATCATGAACCCCCGTGCATTTTCTGCCAACCCACCTGCATTCTGCCCCCCTCCCCCAACGGAGAGAATCTTCTTCATTCTATTCTCCTGTTTTTCTTCAGGAGAAATATCCCTGTTTTCCTTCATGGTTCCTTATAATTTATCATTTCTGGACTCCTTTTCATCTCACTCACTTTCCTCTGGATTTTCCCAAATTTGTTAATATCGCTCTTAAGATGTGGTGCCCATGTATTGAAACCATTACCTCTGTCGATCTGGATACTGTAAATATAACCATGCAGTTTCAAGTGTGTTAGCTTTTTCAGTAACTGCATTTCATTATTGGTTCAGACTAATTTTTTTTTAAGTCCCAGGCCTTTTGCATATGCATAATTTCAGGTCTTTACTACTCTACTGCCGTTGCTTTTTTTTCACCCAAATGTAGGAATTTAAGACTTTAATGTTATATTTTACCTTATTGGGTCTAGGCATCATTCTTGCCTATTGAAGTAATTTGGAATCCTGATACTATTATATATCTATTATTTTATTAGTTATTTCTCCTAGCATTGTGGAAAAAGAACAGAAGTGGCTTTTATTATGTTCTGAGGAGTCTGGTAAAGTGGAAAGATTTTCAGAAGCTAAAGTCCATTTCTGCATTATGCCCAAAACATCTCACTAGTTTTGTTGGAACATATTGAATCCCCAATTAAATGGAGCTCCAATTTTTTTCCATTGGGGTTCCTCTTCCCCATGTCATATGGGGGTTATCTCTAGACACCTATTTCAAAGTGTTCCGTGTTTCAGTAGGTTCTATAGACTGGGGCAGGTGGATACCCTGCAGCAGTTGGAAGCAGTTGGCCCACCTACTCTGGAAGAGTTTGAATTGGAAAGATAGCTATGGGACAGCTTTTCCACACATAATATAGGAAATGATCTCATAGTTGGGAGTTTGAGCCCTCTGTCCAGCTCTGTGCTGACAGCTCAGAGCCTGGAGCCTACTAAGGATTCTGTGTCTCCCTTTCTCTCTGTCCCTCCCCTGCTTGTGCCGTGTCTCTCTCTGTCTCTCAATAAGTAAATAAATAAATAAATAAATGTTAAAAAAAAAAAAAAAAAAAGGAAACAGAGTTGACCTAGTACTGAAAGAAAAGAAGAAAAGAGAAGGGGTGGGAAGAAGAAATGATAAAGGGAGACAAAGAGAAGGGGAAAAGAGGAAAGAAAAGGAAGTAAAACTGGATCCCAAAAGGAGAAAACTTTTGGTTCAATGGTGCTCATCCTTGCTCACCTCATCCTGTGCTCTTCGTGGGTCTACACTCTGCTATGCTTACCCTATATCTTCAGACAGAGCTCCCAAAATGCCATTGTCAGAGATGGTGAACTGAGCAGAATGATGTCCTTTCCAGACTAAATGTTTGGGGTCTAGAAGAAAGAAATATGGATCAACAAACCAGAGTCCAACAAAAGAGAAAAGTGAATCCTGGAGAGAATTGAGGAAAGCATTTTTTATGGAAAATTTCAAATGTGTTCTAAAACAGAATAATGTAATATACGTCCATATGCCCAACATGTAGCTTCAATAATGATTAGCTCACCACCCAGCTGGTTTCATCTAGACCTTCACCCATATCCCTCCACCACCTCACCCTATTGGGTTGTTTTGAACCAAATCCCAGACCTCATACCATTTCCTTAATAATACTTCAATATGAAGGCTTTTAAACTAGGACAACTTCTGCACAGAGAAGGGGTATATAAATTCCAAGGGAAAGTAAAACCTGAAAACAAACAAAAGTAAAGCCACTAAAGAAAAATTTGAGAAGCCAAATGGGGAAAGGGAAAAAGGAATTCATTCTTAAAAACTATTCTTAAATTTTGATAACATTTTACTTTTCAAATAAGACATAAAATTCTATTACCACTCCTTTTTTTCTAATCAAACACTACAGCAGAAATCGGACACTTAGTAGAGAAGCAAGACTTGTACTGGGGAAAAAGATCTGTCCACTCCATACAATTAAACATGAAAGAAACATATTTGAGCTGCGTTGGTCCGTGGTGACAACACTTTTTAAAATATATGGACCATGACCATATTTTTAAAGTTTATATTTACTTTGCTTAGTTCCACGAGAGGTAAACTGGGATATTCAGTTATAAAACAGCATTTTATTGCTTCTGGATAATTCCCCAAGAGAGAAAAATAGGGTTTCTTCCCCCACCCCCACCAAAAAAAAGTGATATTTAATGAAACATCTAGACTTTTCCCCTTAAGGTTAGGCATGACTTTTCAGAATATTTTTATAAGCATCTGATTTCTTCCACCTGAATTTAGCTGATGAATCAGAGTCCAGGTATGAGTTTGGAAAAAGGAGAAGAAATAGTTGTGGCTCTAAAAACGGGATTTACTCTTCAGTACATGGAATTGTCCTGTCAGATGAAAGACCTGTCTCTAGGAAGGACCATGGACTGCCGAAAAATGATGCCCACTCAGAAACCATAGACAAGGGCTCAGCAAGTAAGATTTCACTCAAATTGCCAGCTACTTGAAAGAAAAAAAGTATGGATGGTTTCTAGATCACACTCAGACTCCATAAAGAGTTTGTGGGCTTCCAATAGTTGTTAACCCAACTAGTCTCGGAGAAGGATAAAACAAACCAGAAACAAAGGTATGAAAGGTTTCTTCAAATAAACAAAGATTTCCAAGGAAAACAGGAAAAGGCCCATTGAGGATTTCACCAAAGGTGAAACTTTTCTCAGTGAGTTCTCAACGCAGTGACCCCTGAGCACCCATTGCGCTCTTGGCTGTCACATCACCTTCACAGAGTGTGGCTGATAAAAGTTGTAACTGTGAGTACCTGCATCGCAAGTGTGCACCCCATTCAAAGTGCAGCCTTTTCTCCCCCTTCTCCCCTTTTATTTCCTGTGATGGTGTTATTTGCCGCCTCATTTTTATACCTCTGGTTTCCATTAAATAAAAGTCAGGAGCAGAAGACTGTAAATCTCTTCATGTTCTACGTGGCTGTAGGGCAGCCAGTCTTCAGCCCCTACCTAAGGGCCTCTCCTGCCAAAGCCCACTATTCCAGCCCCGGGGGATCGGGGCCCACCAGGAAGGGGAGGGAAAGGAGGCTTTCTTGCCTAGAGCCCGTTAACCCGAGTGTACTTTCTCTTTCTCGGGTTTGTTTTCTCAGCTGGTGGCACATGCGCTGCTCCAGCACCACTAGGTCTAGTGGAAAACAGCTTCCTCCAAAATCTAACAGTCCATTTTAAAGAAGTGGTTTGGAGCTTAGAAGAAGGGAGCTCAGTTTTAGCTCCATGCCCAGCTTTCTCTGTTTTTCTTAGTACATGGAAATATGAGCTGTGTAAACAGTTCATATTTCACATTCCACCTGTAGCAAAATCGGCCAAAGCAGACAAGGGAGGCTCTTTAGACCTGTCTCCACCTCAGTTATTAGTGTCTTCCCATCATTCTCTTTGTTCCCTATCACCCCGCTTTCACCAAACACACACGCACATGCTCACCATGGTCCATATCCCAAGGGAAAATGTCTTTTCCCAAAATATTTCATCCTTACAGCGTTCTATGACTCACCAACTTCTCCACCGGGAGGCTCCAGCTCCACATAGCAATTGGAATGCTTTTACCCATCAGCACCTAAGCGAGGGTTTTATTTGCCCTTCTTCTCTCTAACCAAACATCAGTGAAAGTTGGACCTCAAAAACCTAGCTAGCAGCTTTCAGCTGGGAGCTAAATAGGACAGTTCCCTGAGAAGTCACCCATCTCCTTTCTACAGGTGTCCTACAGCTGCCCTTTTTCCTTTTATCTCAGCCTAGAAATGGTCCTAGAGCTTTGATTGGCAAAGAGCCCCCTACCTGTCACATGGTAGACAAGCATCAAGTCCCTTTCATTGACTAGAGAGAGATCAACGTGGAAGGGAAATAAATGAACACAGATGACACACATTGCAGCATTTGCAAAGCCCTTCATCACGGAAGGGACAGACAAGCTGGTTCCACCTGGCTTCAAAGTCTCCAAGCTGTAACTTATTCTTACCCAGAGGTAAATGCTCAGTGGTCTGCAGGGATGTCTAGTAGTGAGGTCAACTCTGGCCCATTAACCAGCAGCCCTGGCCTCAGGCTAAACCCAGAGGAAAGGTAGCTGGTGTCAGCAATGCTGCATTCTAATTCCAGGTGGCCTGTTTCTGGCTGGAAATGGGAGAGGAGGAAAGGGAAGCTTCTTTGTGCCTTGCCTTCTCAAGGTGCAATGAGACATTGCAAGGAAAGACATAAGAAGAGGAGAGAATGAAGGGAGAAAGGGAAAGACAGGGAGAAAGAGGACAGGAAGACTTCCCTGGGGACAATTACTGGTCTCAAATGTAGCTGTAACACCAGCTTCTAATTTTGAGTTGTCAAGATTCATCTCCCAGAAAAATCAGAGCCGAAAAGAACGTGCAGTCTTCTTGAAAGAGACCCCACAGTATCTCCAGATGTTTTGGTTTATTCTGTGGGGAGGGGAAAAGGCCTAGGTTGAGAGAATCAAATATGTTCATTCCCTGAAAGAAGGAAGGTCACCAAATGGGAACAGTTTATTCGCCTTTGGAAGTATTACATTTCAGCAGAAGGAGCCAGGAATAAGATATCATTTGTTAACTTTGCTAATCCATTAAGTATACATTGGACAACTGAGCTATTATTTGGAACTCTGTGCTATGTGTCCTCTAACAAGGAAACAATGTCCTGCTGAGTTTAGGTGTGGTGTGTGTTAAGACTACATAAAACTTTCAGCAGCTTTATATGAAATTGATTTTTATTTTAAGGAACAGCACATATTGAATCAGTAGGAGAGAGAGAAACCACGGCCTTCCATCTCCTCATCATGAAATACATTACTAGTAAATTACTGGATGCTTTAAATGGTTTATGGTGATTTTTATCAAATCAACTCCAGGACATAGGATTTGTATTTTTGTGTATGTGTGTGTGTGTGTGTGGGGGGGGGGGTTCTCCTAAATGAAATATCCCAGAATCATAGAAACATTTTGAATTAAAAGGAATGTTTGTGTCCCAGATTCTCATTCTACTGATAAAAAGTTGAGGCCTAGGGAGAGGTCAGTGAATGCATGAATACATAAGTTAATTTGGTGACAGAACCAGGAGTAGAAAAATGGATGATACTAAGACCAAGCACCAACCAATGAGAACACAGAGCTAGTGTGGTCATCCAGTGCACACTGGTTAAATACTAGTTACCCAGCCATTCCAGTGCTCTGTCCATTGTCTGTGATTCATCTTGGCTTTGGGTTTAGGGCAGTAGCTCTTTCTGTCCTCCATGCAGCCCTTTAATTTATAGTCTCAGCAATGTTTGAGGGGTGAGCAGCAGAGGGATGGAAACCAAGAGTCCCATGCCAGTTACTGTGGAATAAGAGAGATGCATGAGATGCAGTTCCTGGAAATCTGACCCCTTGATATCATTGTTCTGCATGACTTACAGATGATTCACACAGACCGGCTAGAACTGGCTGGTTGCATCACCCTTCTTTATTCTCATGACACAGGACAGGGCATGGCAGGTAAAGACAGAGGGTGAATTGAAAATACAGATTAAAAGACTCCTTTTCTGTCATTCCTGTTCCCCTGACAATGACCTGTCCTAGGAAATGTGTGACAGGAGAAACAAGCTGACAGGTGGAGTGAATCAGAGGCTAAACCACAATCAAGAAAGAAGCATTGGCCCAGGGGATCACAGTGTTGTTGCCAACTTAGAACCCTGCCCTGAGCCTGTAGTGTCACCAACTTCTCCTCACAGACAAGTATTCTTTTTTTTTGTTGTCCTGGCCAGCTTTTATTTCTTCTGGTAACAGCACCTCCATTTTCCTATGAGGTCCCACCCTATCCCAGGCTAACACCCAACTCCTGAGGTAGGTACAAGGCTCGGGCCCGGATCATTGGGGCATTCATCCCACCTTTGTGGCCTCAGTGGTCAGCTCTAGGATGAGCTCATGAGTCAAGTCAGGCCAAAGAGACTTTGTCTGAGGAATTTTATTGGAGAGACACAGAGAAAAGCATTCTATTTCTGCCGGAATTGCTAACCATTAAGGTGATGTAACTGCAGAGAGCTTTCAGTGGCCCACCTGAGAGCTAAGCCAATAAGTATGAAAGCAGATCTGAGAGCCAGAGAGCAGAGGGAAAGGGAGAGACAAAATCTAAATGACACCATCGGAGCTCCTGGATTCAGTTATGTCCAAGGTCAAATCCAAAGCTTTTCAATGCATTATCTTTTTCCTTAAGTCAGTAGTTGCAGTTTTGCCACTTGATGAAGCAAATGCAGGACCCATAATACCAGCATTCACACAGAGCTGTGGGAAAGAACAGGCACATTGTGAAGCAGCTACAAGTCCTGTCAAAAGAGTAAGGAGTGTTAGGCCTCATCACCTTCCACTAACCATTAAACAAGGTGGGCTTCTTGGAGGTAAAAACACACCAGCATTGTATTTTGAAGTGAGAGTGAACTATGCTTTGGTGGGGGTATATGTAAAGTATGATGGAAGTATAGAGAGAGACAATCTAACTGAATCTGGGAGAAAAGAGAAGACCGCACTCAAGGGCCATTTGCTAGATGAGGGAAAATAAAAGGAGAAGTAGGCTGAGGAGAGGGAGATGAAGAGCTTGGTTTTAGAAATATTAAATTTTAAACAGTCCTCAGGACAGCTGAGTGGTGGTGTCCAGTTGACGTTTCATATGTGATTCTTAAAGCAAGGATGGAAATGTAGGTTAGAGAAACCAAATTTGGAGTCAACACCATGGGTGGGGTGGTAGGTAAACCATGATCACATATGAATGAGATTACCCAGAGACAGGGATGAGAAGAGGAACATGACCATGGAAAGACCTTGCAGGATGGTGACATTTAAAAGACAAGACTAAGGAAAGGGAGCCAGGAAGGAAAAGAATAGGCAAGAAGGAGAAAGAAAATCAATAGGAAATGTTGTCCCCAAAGCTAAGCAAGAAAATGTTTCTAAAAATGAAAACAATTGGCAGAACCAAATGCCACAGAAAGGTCCAAAAAATAGGAAAGCTGGGAAATACATCCTTGATTGGCTAATCTGAAGGGCAGTCTCATGGTATGATAGTGACATGATCAACTGTCTGGTGTGCTATCCCTCTCCTGAAATGCCCCTCTGCCTTTTTCCAAGAGAACCAGTGTTCATCTCCCTCTATCTTCTCTCCTTCCCCATGCCTCTATCCATGTCTTTGTCTCACTCCACTTCCTACACACTTCCCTGGAAGCACTTAGCACATGCATAGAAACTACTCCTTTTTATACTTTTCCCTCTTACTAGGCTATTGGCTCCTTGAGGCCAGGGATTCTGTATATTCATCATTTTCATTGAGGCATAATTTTCATATATCAAAATGCAAACATCTTAAATATACAAATCAACCAATTTTTAGAATATTTACATATTGTATACTCCCAGCCAGATCACAATATGCACATTTCTGGTGCCCCAGATGCCTACCCCATTCCCTTTCCCAGTAAACTCCCCCAACACCAAATTAATCACTATTCTGAACTCTGTCACCATAGATTAATTTTGCCTATTTTGAACTTAATATGAATGGAATTTTGGCGTATGTAGTCTTTGGAGATGTCCACTTTTTCTCAGCACTTTTGCTCACCCAGGTTGTTACATGCAGCTGTAATCTGTTCCTTTAAATTGCTCTATATTGAATGGGTATATCACCATGTATGGATTCACTTTTCTATCACAGGGCTCTTGAATAATTTCCAGATTGTGGCTGTTAAGAACAATACTGCTTTGGACATTCTGGCATATATCTTCAGTGGACATAGTACTCATTTTTTGAGGTATTTTCCCAGAAGTGGAAATCCTGGGTCTGTCCTTTGGTCTTTTTTTCTCAGCATTTATCGCCTCATCCTCTGTAACAGACGAATAGAGTAGATACCAAATAAGTCAAAAATGCTCTTGGTAATATCATAAACAATTTTTCAACAAATCTCTTGTAAGAAGTTAAATTAAATGCCATTTACTATATTTTTGTGGTATTATCATCAAATATTTTTATATGTATTTCAAATAAGTACATCAAAAACTAGAGAACTGGCAACAAGTTCAATTAGCAGAAGACATAAGCCCCTGTCCTTAAAGAACTCATAATATAAGCTCAAATTAAAAAAAAACTGTATAATTTCAATAAATAAGGTAAATAGCTTTTGAAATAGATAAGACAGAATATGAAAAATTAGTTTCTGGGGAACTCAGGAAGATCTGCTATTTTGCCAAGGGAAGGAATGAGACACATATTCTAATCTAGGTTGGAAAGATGTCTCAGTCAATACAACTATATTTGCACAAGAAATATGTTTAGGTAGGAACAAAGCCTCAGCAGGTGCTCCAGGAATAACATGGCAAGAAAGGAATCTCACCAACATGGTACCAAATTTGTGGAGTGTTTTGCAAATACTTGCTTCAGTTTTTACCAGTTAGAAGGAGTAAATACCATGGGAAAGCTAACAAGTCATGAGAAATGGACTTTTATCACAGGAGAACCATGCCCGGACAATGCCAGGAGATTGCCTGCCACCTCTTTCTCTTCCTATTCTCCTTGATGGGCAGAATCTGACCACAAATTTGGCCTGAGTTTGCATGAAAAGAAGTGAAGTATTACCTTAAGTAAAAGATAAAAGGAAATGTAAGATAATGTGACTTCTGGTTTGGACTCAAGCCTTTGTCTTCTATCCATCTCATTCCATCCTCCCAGCCCCCTGCCCAACCCACTGCTCTAAGGCATGACTCAAGTGCAAATATGAAGTCAATAGAATTTGTTGGTGTTTTTCTAGGTCTCCTTTCATCCCCTTGGAAATCTTTCCAAGAGGAGGAAAAAATGACCTCCTGCCTATCCAGCTTAAACTATCAATACAAAATGATTAAATAAATAATTTAGGCAGAGGGTGATGATGAGGGTGAATTCAAGGTCATTACTCTTCTGTGGCTGGCAGATACTGATAAGAAATACCAGGAAAAGTTGAAAAAGGAATGAACACAAAGAGAGGATAGGCCTTTTCTGGCTGGGTCTGCCCCAGCTCCATTCATTCAATCGTCAGGTTAAACACAATGATACATTCATTTGCTCTGTGGTCTCGCCCGTTAATAATATATGAGGGTTTGAGTAGAAAAGAGCCTGAAAATGAAAACTTTATGGGAAACAATAACATTGTTTTCACCTGTGGCACAAGGCTCTGTGGTACTGGCAGTATTGGGACAGACAAGGGGAGTGAGCAGTCTGCTTGCCTGTGCTGGGGACGCCAGCTTCCTGTGATGCCTGCCCCTGGACAATTCAGAAATGCTAGTCAGTACTTCTGAGGAGACAGGGCTTCTGTGTTTACAACTCCAAGGACACCATTTATGTTGGGTGTCACTAGGAAACAGAACGGGAATGAATGTTGGCACAGTGATTGTATTTCCCTATTGAACATTGGCCATGTGTCATGAAATATCCTGGACACTGATGGATTTTAAATTAGATATTTCATTATCTTGGTAAATCTACTCAAAAGTGTCAGCATCACAAGTTCTATGTTTTGTAGTTTGAATATACAGTTGACCCTTGAACAACACAGATTTGAACTGCATGGGACCACTTATACATGGACTTTTTTCAATAAACATACAAACATATTTTCTTTCTTATAATTTTCTTAACAATATTCTTTTATCTCTAGGTTACTATTTATAGCATTCAAAATATGTGTTAATCAACCATTTATGTTATCAGTAACTGATACTGGTCAACAGTAGATTATTAGTAGTTAAGTTTGGGGTGAGTCAAAAGTCAGACACCGATTTTCAACTGCCTGAGGGTTTGGTGCCCAAACCCCCATGTTGTTTGAGAGACACACACACAAAATATAAGCATATCGGGTGCAGGGGAGGGAACGGAGGTGACCATAAAAACTATAAGAACCAACCCCAAAGAAAATAACCCATAGAAGAATTGCCACTAATGTATCCCTTTTGCCAATGCCACCCTCCTTTCTCTATCCACTGGAAATGGTCAATAAATACACTATGGTTTAGTTTTTGACTAGAAATTCTTAGAAGATGTATATCTAACTAAATTAGAAGTTTCCCAAAGGCAAGCACACAACAGCGTATAAAGTAGACGATCAAGAAATAATTTTGTATTTGACTTGACAGTGCCCCCCCTTTCTTTTTATTATCTTCAGTTAGATATGCCAAAGGTCTGTTTCCTGCAGAATTCACCTATTCTTGAGGAAAACACCATTTCTAATAGCATTAAAAAATTTGATCTCTGACCACCATCTCCTCTTTCTTGCTCAATTCCTCTAACCCCAAACTGCAATAATGCTTTCATCTAACTGGCACGCCCAATCTATTGATCAAGTCTCTTTATGGGCCTCACACTCAGGTGAGACCCTTTAAATTTATTTAGTTTAAATTTGGTAGTGAACATGCATATATCCTTAACTCCTTTGCTCTTTTCTGGTTTGCTCAGGCTTCCTTAACAAAAAACACAATCTCAATAATGTCCAACCCTCAAGAAATTTAATTCTACCTCACTTACTTCATACTCTGACTATGACATCCAGCTATCATGCTTTTTGGTATTTACCCAAAGGAGCTGAAAACTTATACCCACACAAAACCTGCACATGGAAGTTTATAGCAGCTTTATTCATAAGTACAAAAACTTGGAAGCAACCAAAGTGTCCTTCAGTAGGTGAATGGATAAATAAGCTGTAGTAGATCCAGACAATGGAATACTTTCAGTGCTAAAATCAAATGAGGTATCAGATCACAAAAAGACATGGAGAAAAGTGCATATTACTAAGTGAAAGATGCCAATCTGAAAAGGCCAACACACCGTATTTTCCATCCACATGACCTTCTGGAAAAAGTAAAACTAAAGAGATTGTAAAAAAATCAGTGGTTGCTGGGGTTGACCAAGGGAAGGATGAATTAGTGACACACAGGATTTTTAAAGCAGCAGAACTACTCTGTAGGCTACAATAATGGTGGATACATGCCACTACACATTCATCCAAATCTGTAGAATGTATAATACCAAGAATAAACCATAAAGTAAATTATGAACTCTGGGTTATTGAATGTGGCAATGTAAGGTCATCAGTTGTAACAAATGTACCACTGTGGTGGTAGATATCGATAATGCGGCAAGCTATCATGTGTGGGAACAGGGCCATATGAGAAATTGTTTTACCTTTCTGTCAATTTTTCTATAAACCTAAAACTTCTCTTTAAAAGTGTTACAATTTTTAAGACTTTACATTTTTATATATAAATATATTTGCATGTAAATATATAAATATATATGTTATGAATATATATGAGCATATAAATTTATAAATATATAAAAATAGATATTTATAATATGTTTATAAATATCTACATTTTAAGACTTTACATTACATCTCAGGATCACCAGAATAAAGAAATCAGACACTCCAGAAGTGAGGATGGGGAATCTGCACTTTTAAGAAGCTCTCCAGGTAATTTATATCCATGCACATATCCATGACAATCACGCTGTAAACCTATTAATGCTTTTCAAGTTTTTAAAATTTTGAACCTTTTCTCCAAATGTCGACCTTCAACTTCCTATTAGATCAGACAGGTAAACCCAAAGAAACTCAGATTTAAGCAGACAGAGGTGAGTCCTTGAAAACCTTGTCCTCTTGCAGTGACCTCTGACAGAACAGGGCTGGCCTCCATAGTGCTTCATAAAGGATGGGAAGGCCTCAAGTGTAAAGTTGTAACTCAAGGCCCATTTCTTTTAGGAAATTTGTATTAACATTAACTTTTCACTGACTCAACCTATCACTTCTCATTAAATTAGACTCCACTAACATTCAAAATGACTCTTCCTTGAAGATGCTAAAGTATAGAATTTCACCCCCTAAAGCTCAACCTCCCTTCCTTTGGCAGCCCCCACTCTTACCTCCATTCCACCTGAGCAGGACTTCAGTCCCTCCTTCCTTTTCTCTGGAGGCTGACCTCCCGCCATACTGACCTTCTGCTCCACTGACCTGTGCCAATTCCAGCCCTGGACTATCTTGATGATCTCTTGTCTCCATTCTTCTTCCTCAATTTCCTTGGAGTTAAATTCTCCAAATACTGCTTTAAAAAATGACACACCCACATTGACTTGCTCCACCGCAAATTCATGTTTTTCAAACTTGCCTGGAACTACAGCAGAGAAATCCACTCACTCATCTTGGGTCAGTTCCCCTTCCCTTCCCTTCTCCCAAGAAGGTGATACCCAGCTCTGCCTACAGTCTTCAAAGTGACAACTCCTCTGGGATTCTTAGTAGATAATATTCCCTTCTGACTTGACAGAGAAAACAGATGCAATCTGGCATGCCCTCCCACAATTTCCCTCCACCCTTTTACTAACCTTATTGATGTATTTATAGTCAATGTTTCAGAAAAGATGTTTTCACTTCTTTTTTTTTTTAATGTTCATTTATTTATTTTGAGAGAGAGAAAGTGGGGGAAGGACAGAGAGAGAGGGAGAGACAGAACCCAAGCAGGCTCCACAATGTCAGCACAGAACCCCACACAGGGCTCAATCTCATGAACCCTGAGATCATGACCTGAGCCAAAATCAAGAGTTGGACACCTAACAGACTGAGGCATCCAGGCACCCCTGTTTTCACTTCTATTTAAGATAATTCTCTCCCATGCCCCTTGTCGATCTCCTCCCTTCTCTTCTGGAATACCCCTCTATTGTACCTTTAATCTCTTTCTTCTGTTTCTATTCCTTAGCCTGAAAAAAAAATACACAAAGAAAATACATACAAAACCACCTTTCCAACTCTGTGCTTCCTCAAGCTACTTAGTATCTCGTTTCTCCAGCTAGACACCTCCAAACTTTATGAAAATACTCTAAATGGCTATCGATACATATTTACCTTATGTTTACTCCTCACCCAATGTGAACTTTTGTCTCTTGCTCTTTCAAGACAATACTTTCTCAAAAATTAGAAATCTTACTTCCTCATTTAATGTCCAACCCAGCCCAGGGTCTCTCACATAGTGGATTCAATGGATATTTGTTGAAAAACCACCCCCAGTAATTTCCTAATTTCTAGATAAGAATTCCTTTTGTCAGTAGGCATTGTAAACTATTAAACTATTCTCTCCTTGCCACCATAGAGTCTATTTTCCACAAATCAGCTTGAAAGGTCTTTTTAAAACATGTAACAGATGTGGTGAGCAGACTTTAAAGCAGTGTCCATGACCCCACCTCCTGATATTCATGTTCATGTTCGCCGCCACTGAGTGTGTTTGGAATCTGTGACTTGCTTATAACCAATAGAATATGGCAAAGATTGAATGTTATGATCTCATTATGTCATATATGACCCCATCTTGCTAGGAGACTCAATTTTCAGTATTGTTCTCGCTAACTTTGAAGAAGGAAGTCATCACGAATCCTACAGCACAAGGAAATAAATTCTGCCAAAAACTATGAGGGATCTTGGAAGCATGTTCCTCCTCAGCTGAGCCTCCAAATAATAACACAGCCCAGCTGACACTTTGCAGTTATATGAGATCCTGAAGAGAGGACCTATCTATGCCATGCCCAGAGTCCTGCCCCACAGAAACTGTGAGATGATAAATATATATTGTTTTCAACTGCTAAGTTTGTAGTAATTTGATATGCAGTATAGAAATCTAATATATCTGACCATAACATCCTCATGCTCAAACTCTCAATGGCCTCCTACATTAAGAATAAAACCCAAAGTCCTTACCACGACCTGTAAGATCTTTGTAATCTGGCTCCTATACCTCTCCAGATTTGTCTCCTCCCACTTTTCCCCTTGCAGCCACACCAGTTTCCCTGCTGTCCCTCAAATACTCACATCCATTTCTGCCTCAGGGCCTTTGTACATTGTGTTCCCTGCCTGGAACATCTACCTGCAGATCTTCCCATGATTCACCTTTCAATTCATTCATAACTTGACTTAAAAGTTAGCTCCTCAAGGAAGCCTCCCTCTGGTCCACATCCTCTACTCCAGTCCTTATCAATACCTATTATAGATACACACATATTTGTTTTTTCATTGACAGTTTATTTTACTAGAAACTAAACTCTTAAAAAAAACTAAACTCTCTCGGGACAGGAACATTATTGGTCTCATTTTAGCATAATGCCTAGGATAATGCCTGGCACTGAGTAAGTGAGTAAGCAATTCATAGTGAATTAATGAATAAATTATTCTACCTGACCTATCTGAAGCATTGAGCATTTATTGATTGCCTCCTTGAAACATTCTCCTCTTACTATTCTCTTGGTTCTCTTCATATGTCTTAATAACTGACATTTCTCTTTGCTGACCACTTCTCCTCTTTCAAATACCCATAGAAGTTCTACGTAACTGCAGCTTTTTGGCCATGAATAGGTTCCCGTCCCTTTGGCTGGACTAGGAATTCTCTCCCAGGAATTTGAAGTACTGCAGTAACAAAAGATAACTTTAACTCTGGGCCAGGATGGTGGTGCCATTTACTGAGATGGGGGTAGGGAGGGATTGGGGGGACAAAATCAAGAATCCTGCTGTGGTCACATTTAGTTGTAGACACCTATATGGTTCACAAGTGGAGCTGTCCCCTACACATTTGGAGCTTATTGAAATGGTAGAAATGATAGATAACGTAGATGATGATAGATAGATAGATAGATAGATAGATGATTGAGAAATAATTGGTCTACAGATGACATCTAAAACCACACAACTGGATAAAATCACCTACATAGAAATTACATCTAAAGACACAGAGGACCCAGGATCAAGACCCTGGTGTGCTGCACCATTAGAGCACAGAATAGCACCCAGCAAAGGCTTCAAATGAGTAATCAGTAAAGGAGGAGGAAAACCAGGAAAGTATGATAGCACACAGTTTTTTTTTTAAGTTTTAAAATAGAGGAAATGGGGGCGCCTGGGTGGCTCAGTCAGTTGAGCGACCGACTTTGGCTCAGGTCATGATCTCACGGTTCGTGAGTTCGAGCCCCGCGTCGGGCTCTGTGCTGCCAGCTCAGAGCCTGGAGCCTGCTTCTGATTCTGTGTCTCCCTCTCTCTCTGACCCTCCCCCACTGTCTCTCTGTCTCTCTTTGCCTCAGAAATATATAAACATTTAAAAAAATTTAAAAAATTAAAAAAATAAAATAGAGGAAATGGTTAACTGTGTCAATTTGTTTAATTGTTTAACTGTGATAGTTCAGATTTGGGTACTCCGTAGAAACTATCTTGAAGTAAAGGCAGTGAGCTTTTCCCTACAAGGAAAACAATTGTCAGTCTTGTTGGCAATGATAAAATTTGAGCTAGCTAATAAAATGAAGACATTTTTAATTTTAAAAAAGAATGTGTATATACCACCATGAGAAGTTTACACATACTTAGACTTTTTGATGAAATTGGTGGCGATACCAATGAGTGTGATTTTTTTGATATTGTAAATGAAATATCTCAATATTCAGAAAATGTGAAAAACTCTATGAACGTTTTCAAAGTGATCAGTAAATAATGTTACAAAATCATACATGGGTAACAAAGACAGACATATAGGCCAATGGAATGGAATAGAGAGCCCAGAAATAAACACTTGCATATATGGTCAACTGATCTTTGACAAGGGTACCAAGATCATTGGGTGGGGGAAAGACAGTTTTTTCAACAAATAGTTTCTGGGAAACTTGGATATCTGCATGCAAAAACTGGACCCTTACTTTATATAAAAATTAACTCAAAATTCATGAAAAACCTAAATGTAAGACCTAAAACTGCTAAGAAGAAAACATAGAGTGAGATATTTATGGATTTGGCAAGGACTTCCTGCATATAATACTAAAGCCCACATGCAACAAAGTAAAAATCAACAAATTGGACTATATCAAAATTAAAGATTTCTGTGCATGACAGGACACAACAAAATAAAATGACAACAGACAAAATGGAAGAAAATATTTGCAAATCATATATACAATAAGGGTTAATATGAAGGTGAAAAACTCCCACAACTCAAAAACAAAAAATCAAATAATTCAGTCAATAATTTGACAAAGGACATTGTCAAATTTACCAAATTTTTACAAAGTGGACAAAGAAAAAGATATGCAAACAGTCAAAAAGCACATAAAAAAGATGCCCAATGTCACTAATCCTTAGAGAAATACAAATCAAAACCACAATGTGATATCACCCCACACCTGTTAAGATGGTTACTACAAAAAGAAGAAAAGAAGTGCTGGCAAAGGTGTAGAGAAATTGGAACCCTCGAACTCTGTTGATGGGGTTGTAATATGGTGCAGCCACTGTGGAAAACAGTACGGTACTTCCTCAAAAAATTAAAAATAGAATTAATATATGATCCAGTAATTCCATTTCTGGGTATCCTAAAGAATTGAAAGCAGGATCCCAATTGATATCTTCACACCAATGCACATAGCAGTATTATTCTCAATAGCCAAGGGGTGGAAGCAACCCAAGCCTCTATCAACACGCAAATAGATAGAAATGGATAAACGAAACGTGGTGTATACACCCAATGGAATATTACTCAGCCCTAAAAAGGAAGGCAATTCTGACATATGCTACAATGTGTGTTACAAATAGTCCAATACTGTATGATTGCACTTACAGGAGTTATCTGGAGTACCTGAATTCGTAGAAACGGGTAGAAGAATGATGATTGCCATGGGCTAGGGGGAAGAGGGGAATGGAGAATTATTATTCAATGGGTACAGAATTATTATTCAATGGGTTTTAGTTTTTCAAGACGAAAATTTTGGAGATGGATGGTGGTGATGGTTGTACAACAATGTGAATGTACTGAACTGTGCACTTAAAAAGGTACAACAATGTACATTTTTAAAATGTACACTTAAAAATGTACAACAATGTAGAAGAACTGAACTGTGCACTTAAAAATGATTAAAATGGTAAACTTTATGTTGTGTATATTTTACCACAACCTGAAATAAATAAGTACAAATCATTCATGAGTAAAATATCCATTCAAAAGTACAAAATAAACCAACATATATATTTTTTAATTTTTTTAATGTTTATTTTTGAGAGACAGAGAGACAGAGTGCCAATGGGGGAGGGTCAGAGAGAGAAGGAGACACAGAATCCAAAGCAGGCTCCAGGCTCCAAGCTGTCAACACAGAGCCCGACGTGGGGCTCGAACCCAAAAATGGTGAGATCATGGGGTGCCTGGGTGGCTCAGTTGGTTGGGCGACCAACTTCAGCTCAGGTCATGATCTCATGGTTCGTGGGTTCGAGCCCTGCATCGGGCTCTGTGCTGACAGCTCAGAACCTGGAGCCTGCTTCAGATTCTGTGTCTCCCCCTCTCTCTGCCCCTCCCCTGCTCATTCTCTGTGTCTCTCTTTCTCTCAATAATAAATAAACATCAAGAAAAAATTTTAAAACAAACAAATGGTGAGATCATGACCTGAGCCGAAGTTGGAGGCTTAACCAACTAAGCCACTCAAGGCACCCCTAAACCAGTATATTTTAATGTAACATGATACTAAAAGTTTAGTGGTAACATTTTCAGATTCTGCATTACAACTAACTCTTAAAAATTATCATTGAGTTTTATGAAGACACAAGAACATTTATAATTACCCCAAAGGCTATTAAAACATCACTTTGTTTGCAGCTACGTATCTATGTAAGCCCAATTTTCTTCATACATTTCAACCAAAACAACATATTGCAACAGCTTGAAAGCAAAGCACACAAGACAACTCAACTATCTTCCATTAAGACAGAGAGGAAAGAGATTTGAAAAAATAGAAAACAACACCGCTCTGTTCACTAGCTTTTTACTTTGGAAGATACAACCATTTTCCTAAAATTAGGTCATTTATGTCAGCATACATAACCATTTTTATTTTCATATAAATTAATAAATATTTTTAGATTTGCTCAGTTTAAATTTCTAACTGTAAATATCTTTAGATATGCCTCACATAAATATAAGCTCTTGGGGATTCTTAAGTGAAAAGGAGTACCAAGACCAAAAAGTATGGGAACTGCTGCTCTAGACTAATGCAAAACAGAGGATAAGGCATTTAATCCTTTTCTCAGTGCTCTGCCCTTGAAAGATTACAGCTTTAATTAACAGATAGAATTTAGACAATCACATTCTGGAGGCATTCTGAGTATCATTGGGCTGAAATCAAGACTTCAGCAGGCCTGTACTCCCTCCAGAGGGTTTAGGGGAGAATCTGTTTCCTGTCTCTTCCAGCTTTTGGTGGATGCCTGCATTCCTTCACTGTGGCTTCATCACTCCAGTCTCTGCATCCATCTTCACATGGTCTTCTCTTCTGCCTGAAATCTCCCATGCCTCTCTGCTATAAGGACACATGCGACCAGATACCATTCTTTTGCTTTATTAGAGCAATCTTAACATGATTATATTTGTTTCATCTTTTATATGTCCAAATGGTGTCAATGAAAAACGATTTGATTTGTTCACGCTGTACCTTGTGGTTGCTTTTCTAGTTTTGTCTTAATCCAGTGTAAAACGATGCTAGTAAAAGTATAGGTTCTAGAGCCCAACTACCTAGGTTTGAATTTCAGCTCCATTGTTTCTAAGTTGTATGCCTTCAGGAAAGTGAGCTGTTCCTTTGTGCTGCAGTTTTCTCACCTATAAAATAGAGATGATAGTAACACCGACCATTTAGGATTGTTGGGATTAAATGAGCCGATGCTTGTCAAGCATTTAGGATAGTGCCTAGAACATAGTAAGCATTGTGTTATTATATGAACAACTTTATTAGAAAGAAGTTAGATCTGGTTTAGGAATTAGATCACTGGGATTGGGATCACTACACTGACACGATTGATGCTGATGAAGTATCTGTTAAGTCTCAGGGCATCGGGACCTGTGCACCCCAACAAAGGCATCACTCTACATTTCCATACCAAAAACCATCCGGATTTTTTCTGAGGTTTCCACGGCCAGTGAGTGGTGCTCCTGTCACCCCAAGGACATCCACACACCACAAGGGACCTTCTCTTAGTCTCCAAAGTCAGGAGGCACTGTCAGGTTTTCTTCAGCTTGAGGCATTGCTTCTTTCTGAAAATGAATAGCATATATTTATGGAGGGGAAATGACGGCATGTTTTCTGTGAATAGCTGCATCATTTTTATTCCACTTCCTGTTTCCACCATTTGAAGTATTTATGAAGTTTTCCATTGGATCATCTTTTGGGACAGACTGCTTGTCTGGAGGGGGAGAAGTGGAGGGACACAACTGAATACTATGGACAGCCGGGCCCAGGAGCTATCACCAGCGTCTCAGCCCTGTCCAGGCCACCAGGCGCAAGGAGCAGGGTCTCCAGCAGCATCTGGGCGCCGCGCGCAGAAGGCTGGCACGGGCCGCAGAACCGGTACCAGGCCCCCGTGAGCCTGACAACCCGGCCAGTGGGTGGCTGCTCTCGCCTGGAACTCATTTACAGTCGTTACGCGCGTGTGCGAAGGGCAAAGGCAGTTGCCCAGAAAACGGAGGATGGAAAATGACGGTTATCGCAGACTGTGTTAAATAGCTCCGTGGTTTGTGTCCCACAGGAATCCGGAAAGTGGAGGCTCTTGAAAAGCTGTCTCCAGAAAGTCTCTAAAGAGAACCGGTTCTATTAGCAGCAATCGAGCCCTGAATAACCTGAGTAGTGACGTGACGCCGGAGAAGGAAAGCCTGGAAAGAAGGGGACACAGCGACCACGGGACAGCAGATCTGGGGCGCTGTCTGGGGACTCTGCCGCCGGCCCGTCAGGGCGCAAGGGCTGACTGTGCCTGGAACAAATGATTCAGTACATTTCCCAGAATGATTTTTCAAGCTGGCTTCTTTGCTGGATCCGAGACCCAACCCGTCTGTTTATAACATGCTAATTTCAGGGCAGAGTGAAAGCCACTGATCCAAAGCTAGCCCAGAACCAAAATAGAATCCAATGCTCCAGGACGGCTTGGAGCCTGCCCCGCCCGCGCCGGGCCCGCAAAGCCCCTTCTGGCTCGAAGACATTCCCGCAGCTTGACTCCTCAAAGGAAAATGCCTGCTTTTGTCGAAGTCTCTGTGTGTTACATCATGGGACACAGCGTGGTTCCTTTCTTTGTTGCTGACTTGTAATCTGTCTGACCTTTAAGGAGAAAAAATACCTCCAGACTTGGCTCCCAAGCTTGTCACCACAGAACAAGTGCTGGGAGCGGCCACGCTAAGTTAGGCAACACCGAGGCACTTGTTCATCCTCACGTTGTTTCCTCTTAAAAAATATCTCCATGGTAGGGGCCCCTGGGTGACGCAGTCGGTTAAGCGTCCGACTTCAGCCAGGTCACGATCTCGCGGTCCGTGAGTTCGAGCCCCGCGTCAGGCTCTGGGCTGATGGCTCAGAGCCTGGAGCCTGTTTCCGATTCTGTGTCTCCCTCTCTCTCTGCCCCTCGCCCGTTCATGCTCTGTCTCTCTCTGTCCCAAAAATAAATAAACGTTGAAAAAAAAAATATCTCCATTGTCATGCGTCTCACTGAAACAGATGGAGGAGATCTGACCTGCCCAGCCAGCTCAGCCAAGGGGAGTCCACGGCATACTCACATGGGGTTGGAGTCAGAAGCGCAACGGGCGTGAGGCAGGGGTATACAGGAGCATCGCCCCTGTCAGCTCTCCAAGAGAATCAGGAAATGTTGCCGAAGTCGCCACCAGGATGCATAAACTAGCAAAGACAGCTTTAGAGAGGACTTCCAAGGCCCTTAAGGAACAGGTGTTCTGCACATGCTCAGGTACTCAACTAGAAAGTACATTAAAAGCACACAAATGCTCTTCTTTTAAGATTTTATTCAAATGAGTATTATAACAGTCCCAGCAAAGTATTTAGCCCTATTAAGTAACTAGACCATTTATCATAGTAAAGGAAAGGGAATTGGGGGTTAACATACTTCTAAGCTTTTCATTCAAGGGAGAAAGATGAGGGAAAACACATAATATATCTTAGAAACAGTAATGTCCTGTTATTGTTAAAAACTGCTGGGACCTCATTAGAGCCTATGAAAACATCATCTGTAAGTACTGAAAGGCAATAAATCTTCAATAGGCAAAAAAGAAAGTGGGTAAATGGAGAGAAAGGCAAGAGGAAAGAAAAATGAGAGAAGAAAGAGGAAAATAAAACAGAAGAAAATTACCATCTATCTGTTGGTTTTCTCACCAAGCTATGAGCCAGCAAATTCCATGTTTGCCTGCCAACCAGCTTCCCAGAATGAGTGTGTCAATTCAGTGACTTGATACAGGTTGATAAGGTAGGAAACTACATTAACTATTTTTAAATAATAATCGACAATTAATAAAATCTGTTTAAGATACAATTTTTTTTCCTTTTCAGTTTTTATACTGTGAACCTTTCAGTGGCCATAGTTCCTTTCTTGAACATGGAAATTCCTTTTCATAAACTTCATCCTGTAACTGAAGTTGAGCCAGTTTTCAATAATCAAGCAGAAATTAAACAGTAAAGGTTCAAGTTGCTCATTTTGGACTAACTGAAAGTCGTCCCTGTAATCCATTCTTATTGGCACATAGCCAAGGAGCATCTTCCAAGCCAAATGCCTTTACAGGATTCCAGGGGCTGTGTGGCTCATTTATTATCTTATAGAACTGAAAAAATGCTCACAGGTAGTAAGTAATAAAGCCCTCTTTGAAAAAAGAAAAGAATTACAAATTCAGCAGTGAGCTATGTGAAAAGTATAGACAGACAGAACTTGAAGAGTATCACAACAACAAAAATTTGTCAACAGAGAAATCCCTTGATAAATAGAGAGCATACTACATTCTGTATTCAATAAATAATACCTTTTTCTCTATAAAAGAAATTACTTGGCTCTTCAACTGGCCAGTCTGTTTGATGCTGAAAATTCTCCAATATCTCAGTGGCTCTTACGTGTGGAAAGGAAAATATTCTGATCACTGTTTGTGCTTTTTAATTGTCTATTGATTATTTTTTTTTCAACGTTTATTTATTTTTGGGACAGAGAGAGACAGAGCATGAACGGGGGAGGGGCAGAGAGAGAGGGAGACACAGAATCGGAAACAGGCTCCAGGCTCTGAGCCATCAGCCCAGAGCCTGACGCGGGGCTCGAACTCACGGACCGTGAGATCGTGACCTGGCTGAAGTCGGACGCTTAACCGACTGTGCCACCCAGGCGCCCCTATTGATTATTTTTTAAACAAAACTGCTCTAAACATTTTACATACTATTTCCATAAACTTAACTACTAAATAAAAACCTAAATTTCTAAATATTAAATATGAAGTTATAAATTTAACAAACTTGACTCCTCTGAACATGAACATTTAAATAAATGATTGATATCAAAAATTAAACAGACTCTTCCAAAGATTTCATGGGTATAAGTCTTTTCAATGCTTTGAGCACATAAAAAAGGACACATTGGAGTGCCTGGGTGGCTCAGTTGGTTTAGTGTCCAACTCTTGGTTTTAGCTCTTGGTCATGATTTTGCAATTCATGGGTTCTAGCCCTGCCTCGGGCTCTGCGCTAACAGTGCAGAGCCTGCTTGGGATTTTCTCTCTCTCCCTCTCTCTCTGCCCTTTGCTTGCTTGTGCTCTCTCTCTCTCTCTCTGTCTCTCAAAATAAATAAACTTAAAAACAACTTTTTAAAGGGACACATTATTACAATGAATACAAAACAGATCAATGAATTTACACTCAGACTAGTTTACCAAAGATTTAATTCATGGATTTATTTGCCTCTTTAATTTTATTCTTATTTGTATTCTAACCTCCTTTTAGAGTACAAATTTCACTCAGCAAAAAAAGCTAGGATCACCTTCTTAGAGTACCTGTGATTGCAAACATGAGTTTTGAGACAAAAGACAAAATTTAGGCAGTTTCCAAGGAACTTGTAGGCAAATCACCTGCCCCAGTACCTTATTACAGTTGTTCTTAGTCCATTATTTCAGAAATTCTCTAGATCATTTGCTTTGGAAGTTTGGATGTGTTTTGATTTTTTGTGACCTTAATCATTTTATTATCAATATCAAAATAGTACTTATTTGACATGTCTTTGGTTGTTTTTTGTGTCACTAAGATATTGTAACATTTATTTTCATCAAACGTTAAAATCCATAATATTGACATAAAGATGCCACCGAAAGCCTATTACCCATTTTTCATCCACCTTTGTGGATGGGATGCTGGGATGGCTCAATTCTGATGGCATCCTTCACACCTTTAGGGTCTCATATTCGCTTGTTTCCTCCATCTTTCTTTACTTACAGAGTTGATTAAATAACTGCAGCATAAAAATGAGTGAGCAGAACACTTCTCAGAGAAATTAAAGAATCCAGCTCTCCTTTAGATCAAGTTCCTTTTAAACTTGCCTTTGAGTACATTTGTTTAGATTAAAGATGAGTACTATCTCATTATTATTATGAAGATTTATTGTCATCTGTCTCATTATTTCACACAGCGGTTCTCTAAGTATGGTTCCCAGACTAACAGCACCACCTGGGAACTTGGAAGAAATTCATATTCTCTCGCTCTATCCCAGAACAACTAAGTACGAAACTCTAAGAGCAAGATCCAGCAATCTGTGTTCTCCTAAATACATCAGTGTCCACGTGACTCTGATAAATGTGGGCGTTTGCTACAGTACCACCACTGAGAAGTTTATTTAGTCTTTTTATTTCCTTACACCTATAGTCAACATATAGAAGTTTTATTGTGAGATGCTTCCCAAATTTTGAGATTACTAATCTTTGAGGTGAAATTAGCTGGAATGATTACTTACTGGAACAGTTTTGTCATGCTCAGAAATAACTCACTCTAATAAGTGGATTCTATGGATTCTAGAATCTATGGGTTCAAGAAAAAGATCAAGAAACATTCTCAATCAAGTCATAGTACTGGGATATAATTAAGAAAAACAAATATATGATTGAATTAAAACTTAGAAGAATAAGCCTCAAAGTAGGGAAATTGTGTAGGGAGAGAAGGGGTGGAAGCAGTTCTGTGGGACTGAGCCCTTAACCACTGGTGGGATATGAGTGTCAGAATTAATTTGTGAGACACCCAGCTGGTGTCAGGAATTGCGTGATGTGTGGAAAATCCACACATTGGTGTCAGAGGTGAAGTGTGGAGGTAATGTTGTAATGTTGTGAGAGGAGATGAGAAACACAGGAATGTTTTTCCTCATACAGGGAGAAAGAGATTCTATGCAAAAGACTGGGCATTCTGGACCCTAGAAAGATTTAGTGTGTTCTGCACAGAGACCATTCAGTTGTGCCCTTCTTGTCCTGCATCTAAGCTGGTTAGGCTGTTGGAAGAAATTGTGCAATGGCACAGATGAGTTCCACTATAAAGTCATGATTTCCAGCCTTGGTTGGGCCCAGAGTGGATTCTACCATCCTCCTACTTGCCCTTTCTCACACTTGCCTAAAACTCATCACCCAATGCCTGGGCCTTCATTCACTCTCAAAAAACAACTCTGTCCCCACTTCAAAGAGAAAAGGCATCAGATCAGAAATCCCTCAAATTTCTGCCCTGGAACATACAGATTCAATCTGTAAGCATTCCCATCCTTTTTCTTCCTTCCTTTTAAAATTAGAAGATGACCCTCTTCATCATCAAAGGTTAATAACTTTCACCTGTGCTCTAGATCCTGTCCCCATCCCCCATGACTATCCTCCCCCTCCTTTCCCTTCAATACCTCCTTCTATATTGTTTCATTCCCAACAACATATATGTGCATTCAAACCCCCCTTACCTAAATAACAACAATGACACTGTAAACTCATATTTCCTTCCAACTATTTGACATTTAGTACGAATTTTAGGTAGTTTCTGTGTTAAAAGAGCAGATTCACCAGGTTCTGCCAGGAAATATCTTTATTCTCTACCCCTTTTGTTCCAACCTGTTCTGTGGAGTTTGTTCTTGTCCTTGCCTGGGTGGAATATTAGGCAAACACCACAGTTTATCTGCTCATGTTGAATTGTGAAACTAAACAAGAATAGTCACCTTTTGGCAATTGTGGGGTTTTTTTTTTTTTTGTTCCTGTAGTAATCATGGGTTTTATTTAAGGCTGCTTCCCTCTCCCAGCTGTGTCCTGAGGCCTTAGGGTGAGGGATCTCTTTTCTCTATTTCCAAGCTTAATGCTTCCACTTCTGCTCCCTCATCAAATAAAATATAAGGGAAAAAGTAAAGGCAGAACCAGAGAAGATCTTATTTGACAGATAGTGCCTTCATCTTCTCACCCTACCACTGGTCTTTGGGTACATTCAAAACTATTATTCTCAGAAAGCATTTGTAGATTCATCAGAGACGTTCTTCATAACTGTGGATCACTCATGGAAAACTTACTTCTTCTGTTTAGCCACTTACAACTTCCCTTTCTGATGATCCAGTCAATGCAGACTCTCTCTGTTGGGACCCTACTGGCCCTATTGGCCCTACTGGCAGCTGTCTTATGTAAGGTCCTCTTAAACATGAATCCAGACATTTATTTTCATCAGTATGGTGGACTAGAAACCCTAAATGACTCAGCCTCCCTGTTCAGAAAAGGAAATAAGTGAAGTCTGGATAAATATGAAACAAAAGAAAATAACAATTTAATGAATCAGCATCCTGGCAGTAAAGTGAGGAGTCTATCTTACTATGAAACTTGGAACCATGAGTTTCCAGTTCCAAAGTGAAACACTGAGACTGGAACCATGGAGAGTAAGCAAGATCCAAACCAGCCTTCACCCTGAAACTATGTACTGAACTCTGATGACCTTTCATTTCCACTGGAGAGTTACACAGTGGCATGAGAAACAGGAAATTAAGACTTCAGCACACCCAAGGTGGAGAAATACTACATAAGGTGGGGCTTATAATGTCAACTTAGTATAAAGGTGAATGGGAAGCAAACCCAGCACAGAAAGGGAAAGTAAGGGATATGCCTATTTTGAACATGTTTATTATTTAATTCATTACTGTCAATTCCACTCACATGAGTTAGTAAATAATACATACTACTTTTGTCAGTTAAAAAAAAACACAGATAATTTCACTTAAACTGGTCCCAACTTGGTCATGCCCGCTGGCAACTGATAGAAGAAATCTCATATATTCTCAAAAGGAACTCAACCTCAAAACAAATCTCAAAGAATTCCAACAGAAAATGTTTCAAGAAACAAAAAACACAGAAGGAGACAAGGTACCATGAGTAAAAAGCAGCAGAACACACACACACACACACACACACACACACACACACACATTGTAGTTTGGGTTTTGTGAAACCAGTTGCCAGGTCAAAACTTCAGATACAAAACGTTTATTAGGATCAACAACAGTGAAGAAAAGAGAAAGCAACATTAGACAGAAGGAGAAGTGGAACTGCTGTGTAGCTCTGACAAAACCTCGTCCAGCCCCAGAGAGAGCACTGGTAAGAGTATTGTCCATCAGAATCATCCTACACTGGGCCAAAATGACCAGGCCTTCATACCCTCACTCAGTCTCCAGATACAGGTTACTTTGAGTATGGCATGGCCATTGGTGAGGCAGCTCTCTGCAAATGGAGGCTGCCTGCTGAGCCTCATTTCTTCCCACATCTGGGCATCAATTATTTCCTTGAAGAGGAGTATAGGTAGCACATCTTTATGATAGATAGATAGATGATAGATAATCAGAATAGGTCAGGTAAAGATTTTAAATATGGAAATTATCAAACAACATAAAACTGGTATTTTAACATTTTAATAAATGTTTTATTCTTTGAGAGTTTCTAAAACGACCAAGCAAATTTATAAAGTAAAACCTCTAGAAATGAAAATTATAATAACTAAGCTTAAAATTTCATTAGACATGTTAAAAAGCAAGTTAAGCACACTAAACAAAAAATTACCAAGCTGAAAGTAAGAAATGAAGAAATTATTCTTCATCCCAGAGAAACAAAGGTGGAAGAGAGAATGAAAAGGTGTCACTTACGTGTCATTGGAGTTCAGAAGGAGAAAAGAGAGGAAGAAGAGGCAATATTCAAAAGACAGTGAATGAGAAATTTCCAGATTTGTTGAAAGACCAAACCTCAGATTAAGGAAGACAAATCAATTCCTTGTGGGATAAAAAGATAGACACATCATAAAACTGTAAAACGGCAGAGACAAAGAGAAGAGTTTATTTTTTTTTATTTTTTTTTATTTATATATGAAATTTATTGTCAAATTGGTTTCCATACAACACCCAGTGCTCATCCCAAAAGGTGCCCTCCTCAATACCCATCACCCACCCTCTCCTCCCTCCCACCCCCCATCAACCCTTAGTTTGTTCTCAGTTCTCAACAGTGTCTTATGCTTTGGCTCTCTCCCACTCTAACCTGTTTTTTTTTTTCTTCCCCTCCCCCATGGGTTCCTGTTAAGTTTCTCAGGATCCACATAAGAGTGAAACCATATGGTATCTGTCTTTCTCTGTATGGCTTATTTCACTTAGCATCACACTCTCCAGTTCCATCCACGTTGCTACAAAAGGCCATATTTCATTTTTTCTCATTGCCACGTAGTATTCCATAGTGTATATAAACCACAATTTCTTTATCCATTCATCAGTTGATGGACATTTAGGCTCTTTCCATAATTTGGCTATTGTTGAGAGTGCTGCTATGAACATTGGGGTACAAGTGCCCCTATGCATCAGTACTCCTGTGTCCCTTGGATAAATTCCTAGCAGTGCTATTGCTGGGTCATAGGGTAGGTCTATTTTTAATTTTCTGAGGAACCTCCACACTACTTTCCAGAGCGGCTGCACCAATTTGCATTCCCACCAACAGTGCAAGAGGGTTCCCGTTTCTCCACATCCTTTCCAGCATCTATAGTCTCCTGATTTGTTCATTTTGGCCACTCTGACTGGCGTGAGGTGATACCTGAGTGTGGTTTTGATTTGTATTTCCCTGATAAGGAGCGACGCTGAACATCTTTTCATGTGCCTGTTGGCCATCCGGATGTCTTCTTTAGAGAAGTGTCTATTCATGTTTTCTGCCCATTTCTTCACTGGGTTATTTGCTTTTCGGGTGTGGAGTTTGGTGAGCTCTTTATAGATTTTGGATACTAGCCCTTTGTCCGATATGTCATTTGCAAATATCTTTTCCCATTCCGTTGGTTGCCTTTTAGTTTTGTTGGTTGTTTCCTTTGCTGTGCAGAAGCTTTTTATCTTCATAAGGTCCCAGTAATTCACTTTTGCTTTTAATTCCCTTGCCTTTGGGGATGTGTCGAGTAAGAGATTGCTACGGCTGAGGTCAGAGAGGTCTTTTCCTGCTTTCTCCTCTAGGGTTTTGATGGTTTCCTGTCTCACATTCAAGTCCTTGATCCATTTTGAGTTTATTTTTGTGAATGGTGTGAGAAAGTGGTCTAGTTTCAACCTTCTGCATGTTGCTGTCCAGTTCTCCCAGCACCATTTGTTAAAGAGACTGTCTTTTTTCCATTGGATGTTCTTTCCTGCTTTGTCAAAGATGAGTTGGCCATACGTTTGTGGGTCTAGTTCTGGGGTTTCTATTCTATTCCATTGGTCTGTGTGTCTGTTTTTGTGCCAATACCATGCTGTCTTGATGATGACAGCTTTGTAGTAGAGGCTAAAGTCTGGGATTGTGATGCCTCCTGCTTTGGTCTTCTTCTTCAAAATTACTTTGGCTATTCGGGGCCTTTTGTGGTTCCATATGAATTTTAGGATTGCTTGTTCTAGTTTCGAGAAGAATGCTGGTGCAATTTTGATTGGGATTGCATTGAATGTGTAGATAGCTTTGGGTAGTATTGACATTTTGACAATATTTATTCTTCCAATCCATGAGCAGGGAATGTCTTTCCATTTCTTTAAATCTTCTTCAATTACCTTCATAAGCTTTCTATAGTTTTCAGCATACAGATCCTTTACATCTTTGGTTAGATTTATTCCTAGGTATTTTAGGCTTCTTGGTGCAATTGTGAATGGGATCAGTTTCCTTATTTGTCTTTCTGTTGCTTCATTGTTAGTGTATAAGAATGCAACTGATTTCTGTACATTGATTTTGTATCCTGCAACTTTGCTGAATTCATGTATCAGTTCTAGCAGACTTTTGGTGGAGTCTGTCGGATTTTCCATGTATAATATCATGTCATCTGCAAAAAGCGAAAGCTTGACTTCATCTTTGCCAATTTTGATGCCTTTGATTTCCTTTTGTTGTCTGATTGCTGATGCTAGAACTTCCAGCACTATGTTAAACAACAGCGGTGAGAGTGGGCATCCCTGTCGTGTTCCTGATCTCAGGGAAAAAGCTCTCAGTTTTTCCCCGTTGAGGATGATGTTAGCTGTGGGCTTTTCATAAATGGCTTTGATGATCTTTAAGTATGTTCCTTCTATCCCGACTTTCTCAAGGGTTTTTATTAAGAAAGGGTGCTGGATTTTGTCAAAGGCCTTTTCTGCATCGATTGACAGGATCATATGGTTTTTCTCTTTTTTTTTTGTTAATGTGATGTATCACGTTGATTGATTTGCGAATGTTGAACCAGCCCTGCATCCCAGGAATGAATCCCACTTGATCATGGTGAATAATTCTTTTTATATGCCGTTGAATTCGATTTGCTAGTATCTTATTGAGAATTTTGGCATCCATATTCATCAGGGATATTGGCCTGTAGTTCTCTTTTTTTACTGGGTCTCTGTCTGGTTTAGGAATCAAAGTCATACTGGCTTCATAGAATGAGTCTGGAAGTTTTCCTTCCCTTTCTATTTCTTGGAATAGCTTGAGAAGGATAGGTATTATCTCTGCTTTAAACGTCTGGTAGAACTCCCCTGGGAAGCCATCTGGTCCTGGACTCTTATTTGTTGGGAGATTTTTGATAACCGATTCAATTTCTTCGCTGGTGATGGGTCTGTTCAAGCTTTCTATTTCCTCCTGATTGAGTTTTGGAAGAGTGTGGGTGTTCAGGAATTTGTCCATTTCTTCCAGGTTGTCCAATTTGTTGCCATATAATTTTTCATAGTATTCCCTGATAATTGTTTGTATCTCTGAGGGATTGGTTGTAATCATTCCATTTTCATTCATGATTTTATCTATTTGGGTCATCTCCCGTTTCTTTTTGAGAAGCCTGGCTAGAGGTTTGTCAATTTTGTTTATTTTTTCAAAAAACCAACTCTTGGTTTCGTTGATCTGCTCTACAGTTTTTTTAGATTCTATATTGTTTATTTCTGCTCTGATCTTTATTATTTCTCTTCTTCTGCTGGGTTTAGGCTGCCTTTGCTGTTCTGCTTCTATTTCCTTTAGGTGTGCTGTTAGATTTTGTATTTGGGATTTTTCTTGTTTCTTGAGATAGGCCTGGATTGCAATGTATTTTCCTCTCAGGACTGCCTTCGCTGCATCCCAAAGCATTTGGATTGTTGTATTTTCATTTTCGTTTGTTTCCATATATTTTTTAATTTCTTCTCGAATTGCCTGGTTGACCCACTCATTCGTTAGTAGGGTATTCTTTAACCTCCATGCTTTTGAATGTTTTCCAGACTTTTTTCTGTGGTTGATTTCAAGCTTCATAGCATTGTGGTCTGAAAGTATGCATGGTATGATTTCAATTCTTGTAAACTTATGAAGGGCTGTTTTGTGACCCAGTATATGATCTATCTTGGAGAATGTTCCATGTGCACTCGAGAAGAAAGTATATTCTGTTGCTTTGGGATGCAGAGTTCTAAATATATCTGTCAAGTCCATCTGATCCAATGTCTCATTCAGGGCCCTTGTTTCTTTATTGACCGTCTGTCTAGATGATCTATCCATTTCTGTAAGTGGGGTGTTAAAGTCCCCTGCAATTACCACATTCTTATCAATAAGGTTGCTTGTGTTTATGAGTAATTGTTTTATATATTTGGGCGCTCCGGTATTCGGCGCATAGATATTTATAATTGTTAGCTCTTCCTGATGGATAGACCCTGTCACTATTATATAATGTCCTTCTTCATCTCTTGTTACAGCCTTTAATTTAAAGTCTAGTTTGTCGGATATAAGTATGGCTACTCCAGCTTTCTTTTGGCTTCCAGTAGCATGATAAATAGTTCTCCATCCCCTCACTCTCAATCTAAAGGTGTCCTCAGGTCTAAAATGAGTCTCTTGTAGACAGCAAATAGATGGGTCTTGTTTTTTTATCCATTCTGATACCCTATGTCTTTTGGTTGGCGCATTTAATCCATTTACATTCAGTGTTATTATACAACGATATGGGTTTAGAGTCATTGTGATGTCTGTATGTTTTATGCTTGTAGTGATGTCTCTGGTACTTTGTCTCACAGGGTCCCCCTTAGGATCTCTTGTAGGGCTGGTTTAGTGGTGACAAATTCCTTCAGTTTTTGTTTGTTTGGGAAGACCTTTATCTCTCCTTCTATTCTAAATGACAGGCTTGCTGGATAAAGGATTCTCGGCTGCATATTTTTTCTGTCTAGCACACTGAAAATCTCGTGCCAACTCTTTCTGGCCTGCCAAGTTTCAAAAGAGAGATCAGTCACGAGTCTTATAGGTCTCCCTTTATATGTGAGGGCACGTTTACCCCTTGCTGCTTTCAGAATTTTCTCTTTATCCTTGTATTTTGCCAGTTTCACTATGATATGTCGTGCAGAAGATCGATTCAAGTTACGTCTGAAGGGAGTTCTTTGTGCCTCTTGGATTTCAATGCCTTTTTCCTTCCCCACTTCAGGGAAGTTCTCAGCTATTATTTCTTCAAGTACCCCTTCAGCACCTTTCCCTCTCTCTTCCTCCTCTGGGATACCAATTATGCGTAGATTATTTCTTTTTAGTGTATCACTTAGTTCTCTAATTTTCCCCTCATACTCCTGGATTTTTTTATCTCTCTTTTTCTCAGCTTCCTCTTTTTCCATAACTTTATCTTCTAGTTCACCTATTCTCTCCTCTGCCTCTTCAATCCGAGCTGTGGTGGTTTCCATTTTGTTATGCATTTCGTTTAAAGCGTTTTTCAGCTCCTCGTGACTGTTCCTTAGTCCCTTGATCTCTGTAGCAAGAGATTCTCTGCTGTCAGCTATACTGTTTTCAAGCCCAGCGATTAATTTTATGACTATTATTCTAAATTCACTTTCTGTTATATTATTTAAGTCCTTTTTGATCAGCTCATTAGCTGTTGTTATTTCCTGGAGATTCTTCTGAGGGGAATTCTTCCGCTTGGTCATTTTGGATAGTCCCTGGCGTGGTGAGGACCTGCAGGCACTTCCCCTGTTCTGTGGTGTATAACTGGAGTTGGTGGGCGGAGCCGCAGTCAGACCTGATGTCTGCCCCCAGCCCACCGCTGGGGCCACAGTCAGACTGGTGCGTGCCTTCTCTTCCCCTCTCCTAGGGGCGGGATTCACTGTGGGGTGGGGTGGCCTGTCTGGGCTACTTGCACACTGCCAGGCTTGTGATGCTGGGGATCTGGCGTCTTAGCTGGGGTGGGTAGGCAAGGTGCACAGGGGCAGGAGGGGCAGGCTTGGCTTGCTTCTCCTTAGGTGATCCACTTCAGGAGGGGCCCTGTGGCAGCAGGAGGGAGTCAGATCCGCTGCCGGAGGTTTGGCTCCGCAGAAGCGCAGAGTTGGGTGTTTGCGCGGAGCGAGCAAGTTCCCTGGCAGGAACTGGTTCTCTTTGGGATTTTGGCTGGGGGATGGGCGGGGAAGATGGCGCTGGCGAGCGCCTTTGTTCCCCACCAAACTGAGCTCTGTCGTCCGGGGGCTCAGCAGCTTTCCTTCCCTTTGTCCTCCAGCCTTCCCGCTTTCTGAGCAGAGCTGTTAACTTATGACCTCCCAGCAGCTAAGTCGCGCTTGCTGTCGGAACACAGTCCGTCAGGCCCCTCCGCTTTTTGCAAGCCAGACTTGGGGGCTCTGCTTGGCCGGCGAGCCGCCCCTCTGCCCCGGCTCCCTCCCGCCAGTCTGTGGAGCGCGCACCGCCTCTCCGCCCTTCCTACCCTCTTCCGTGGGCCTCTCGTCTGCGCTTGGCTCCGGCAACTCTGTTCTGCTAATCCTCTGGTGGTTTTCTGGGTTATTTAGGCAGGTGTAGGTGGAATCTAAGTGATCAGCAGGACGCGCGGTGAGCCCAGCGTCCTCCTACGCCGCCATCTTCCCCGTATATCATCAAGAGAAGAGTTTAAATGTAAACCAAGAAAAGAGACAGAAACTTTCATGGGAAGGGGATTATATTGAAGCCTGACTTCTTATCAGCAGTAATAAAGCAAAAAAGAGTGAAAAAATTTATTAATATACTGAAAGAAAATTACTGCCATCGTTAAATTCTTTAGTCAAATTAAGAAAATAATCACTTTTTCAGAAAAAAAAACCAACAGACCCTTATGAACAGAATTTCTTGAAAATACAAAAAGTTCTAGCTATGAAAAGAAATATAAAATATTTAATACTCTTAAGTTAAAAAATTTATTTTCATCAAAAGACACCTTGAAAAGAGTGAAAACACAAAGCAAAGAATGGAAGAAAATACTTGCAACACATTTAACCTACAAACTCTACTATCCAAAAAATTTATAATGATCTTACTAGCAGTTAATAAAAATAAGACATGCCAATAGGAAAATAGGCAATGAACTCGAAGTGGTATTGCACACAACAGAAAATCCAAATGAGAAATAAACATAATTTTAAATGCCTAAACCCAGGAAATGCAAACTAAAATCACAATGAGACACCATTATACCATCTTGTCAAAATTTTCAAGTTTGATAATATCAAATTTTGGCTTGGGTGTGAAGCAAAAATGGGACTATCATACACTGCTATTGGGAGTGTAAACCAAGAACAGGATGTTATGGAAGAGAAAAATAGAGGATTCTTTTCAAATTGGAAGTTTTCAGATGGCCTTTTTAAAAACCTTTAGCTGAAACTGAAGAATCAAAAGCTGGTTAGACCAAGTAATTCCAGGCAAAAAGAACACTTTGTACAAAGGTCTGAATTGGTAAAGGGCTTGGCGTGTTTGAGAAACTGAAAGACAGCCAGCATGGCGAGGGCAGATGGAGCAAAGAACACAGGGCCAGAAAAGCCCAGGATTAGGCTAAACGGACAGGCAAGACTCCTCAATGTCTTTGCAGGCTACTCTAAGGATTTTGATTGCAATCCTGAGCCATGGAGGCCATGAAAGTAGGCAGAGGACTGATGCTCTAAGAACTGCATTTCTCAAAGATCGTGCTGGTCAATACTAGGAAGATGGGTTAAATGCATGTGTGTGCAAGAGTTGATACAAGAATGGGACACCTGGGTAGCTTAGGTCATGAGGTCATGATCTCGTGCTTTATGAGTCCAAGCCCTACATCAGGCTCTGTGCTGACAGCATGGAGCCTGCTTGGGATTCTCTCTCTCTGCCCCTCCCCTGCTCGTTCTCTCTCTCTCTCTCAAAATAAATAAACTTAAAAAAAAGAGTGGATACAAGGAAACACTTATCCTTTAGCAATAATCCAAGTGATTAATAATGATAACATCCAAGTGATTAATAATGATAATAATGAGAAGTGGATAGATTGTGAATATTCAGGAAGTAAAATTAATAGATGTTGGTGATGGCCTGGAAATGGTGGTGAGGCGGTGCCACACGCTCAAATAGGAAACCCTGGAAGAAAACAAGGCTGAGTGTGGGGTAGAGAGAGATTGTTAGTTCTATTTTGCACAAGTTGATTTTGACATACTCATTTTGGAAAGGATGCATTTGATACGTAACTTTGGATCCAGAGGGATACTGGAGCCAGCTCACATATGCTCTGCATCATTCAGTGATACCACGTCAGTAGCTTGATATTGGCCCTGGTTAGAATATTTACACCATGGAAATTGGCAAATACTACAATTCAGGGTGGGTTTCCCTCTCTTTGGAGAATTGGTGGTTAAATATTTTCCAGCACACCACTCTTTGGGTTACAGGGGAATAGTCTGATATAGAGATATAAAATTTGGGAGTCTTCAGAAGGCAGTTGGAGGTTCTCAGCTGTGCTTCATTAAGCAGCAACTCGTTCTTCGAACAGAGCTGAAAAGCTTAGCAGGGCATTTGCTCATGCCATCCCCATAAAACTGCCTGTTATTGACACATGAATGGCTGCCAGACCCTTCGGACAGGTTGGGGATAATTTTATAAGAAAAAGAGTGAAAAAGAAATGTTTGTCAAGAAACCCAATTCTCTTCCTGTTTTTGGCCTTGGTAGTGTGGCAAGGAATGTGAAAACAGTGTTACAGATTTATGTGCATGTTCCATTTACTGCCTTTGGAAGCATCTGTACTTGCTTCCTTAGGAGCCTCTGTGGCCGGATGCCGGCTCTGTGCACACACCAGCGCTAGGTGGCAGGGCTTGTGCACACCTAGCTTCCTCTGTCCTTACATCCAGGCATAAGAAAGCATACATGAGTAAAGAACCCTGCCGACAGCCTTGTTTCCACCCACAGAACCATGCACTTCCAGGCAGCACATGGAAGCAGAGCTTAAGAAAACACAGTGGCTAAGGTGTCTGACAACTGGAGCAAGACGTGTGGCTAATGCTCCTCAAAAAAGGCTCCCAGGGGCTGCAAAGCAGCAGTTGTGCGTGGTTCTAGGAGCCCCAACCCTGCCCTGTAGGAGGTCTTGGCACACATCCAGAGATAACAGCTAAAATGACGGTGACAGTAGCACCTTCCTCTAGTCTTAAGACTTTATGCTTTTGCAGGCGTTTTCACATAGTTTCTCATGTTTGTTTCTTTGCAACAGCTCTATGGAGTTGAAAGCACAAGTGCCACTATCTTCCTTTGTTTTACAAATATAGTAACTAAGATTCTGAAATTCTGGGTTTCCAGCCCTTTAAATTAATAGGGACCACTAGCAGCACTGTGCAAGGACTGGGCAAAATCCACTCCAAGTATTCCCCATTTATCTACCATCTGGAGTTTTGTCATTGGCGTCCCTGGGCTCTGGACCTCCCTACATTCCCCACTGTTTCCCTGATTTGAATTCCAGGTAATGGTATATATATTCATACATACAATAGAATATATAAATTCTATATATAATTGTGTCTATTAGTGACCAACTAAAAAATATTTGGTGTAATGGAAACATCATTAGGATAAATATATAGCCTCCCAAGGTAGTGATTACTTTAAAGTACAGTCATTTGAGTTTATAAATAATGGTATTTATATATATAATGAATGTTCATGTGTGTGTGTGTGTTCATAGGATATACATGTTCAATGTCTTATCCTACAGACTGCTCTCTAAATGCCTACTTTAGGTGAAGGGCCTAAAGGCAGCTGTGGAATTGTGAAACACACATTGGCTGTGATAGTCAGCTTCTAGGATGCCCCTAGGTATTCACCTTCTGTGTGGTTCCCTGCCACACTCAGCAGGGCTGACCTGTAAAACTAATAGGATATTCCAGAAATGACAATACATGATTCCTAAGGGTAGGCAACAAAAGGCATTGTGGTGTCTGTCTCTCTTTTGGGTCACTCACCCTGAGGGAAACCAACTACCATGTCATGAAGATACTCAGGCAGCCCTACAGCAGAGCCACTTGGAGAGAAACTGAGGTCTCCTGCCAACAGCCATGTGAGGGAGTTAACTTGGAAACAGACCCTCCAGCTCCAGTCAAGCTTTCAGATCATGCAGCCCCAGCTGACACCTGGACTGTAGCCTCATGGGAGACTCTGAGCCAGAACCATCCAGCTATGATGCTCTTGAATTTTTGTTTCACAGAAACTATGAATTAATAACCTTTTAGTGTTGGCTTAAGCCAGCAAGTTTTGCGATGATTTATCACGTAGCAATAGATAACTAAAACACTAGTTTTAAAGCAGGCAATCCAAATTAAATCCAAGCTGTAGCACTAAGTAGCCTTGGGAAATTCACTTCATCTCTTATTTACAAATTCTTTAAGATTGAAATAACAGTATCTACCTCAAAGCATTGCTTTAAAGAGTAATGTGATCACATAACACAGAAGAGCTTAGTACAAAGTCAGCATTCTTGGGGTACTAATTCATTCTGATTTACTCAGAACTTCCTTGATTTTTGCGCTGAATGTCTGACATCTGGAGAACTCCCTAAACCCCATGCACATTGAAATAGTTGGTCACCTTAGCATTCATTGAAAATTTGTTTAAACATAAAAGGTGTCAGTGGAATATAAGCAAGAAAATCTAGAAGCATTAGGTAGACTAGCCCACACCCTATACCTACACATAAAGAGAGATTCCAGCTATAAGATTGCATCACTATAGCTGTGAAACCCAGACATGGTAAAATTGACAAGTTCTTCCTAAGAACTTCTAGTTCTATAGTGACCCCAGAGATGTCTGGTCTGCTGGGAGCTCTGCTGTTTCCATAACTCTAGTCTTACCAGGGAAATTCTAGGTCTTCCCTTACCACTCTTTCTGAAGAATGGAACAAGGCCGAATCCACACCACCAAAAGACTGATCTAGAACATCTCACTGTTGAAGTTTGGAGATCATGACAGGGAAATGCAACTCTACCAATACTAGAAATGGCAGCTCTGAAGTCCAGTGTCAAACCTAACCACAGAGAACCTTACCAGACAGAGTTCAATCCTGCCTTGGGTTGGCCTCCACAGAAGCCCCAGGCATCTCCCAGGCTCCTCAGAGTGTCAGTTCTGCCTGGAGTTCTCACCTCTAAACCCTGTTTGCCCTATGCACATCTCCATTCACCCCGAAAACAACCAGCTGCCTCTCATCCTTCATGTCTATGGTGAGGTATAGCTTCTTAGAAAGTTCCCCCAACTCCCAGGGAGCTACTCATGGCACCTGATGTTTACCCTGACATACTGCATTACCAGTTCTATCCATGCGCACCATCCCCACGCCCCATTATGCACTGCATCTTGTTCACACTTCTCTCTTTAGAGCCCACAGTGCCTGGCACATGGTCAATTAAATGTATCAATGCATGACTAAATGCTTTTCATTTCACTTGGCTCAATTTTGCAAAGACCCACTTATGGGACACAAAGTGAAACGCCCCTTTTGCTTCCCAAGGAGTCATGGATTGCTCCAGCTCATAAGCCAATGAAGAGAGAAGGCAGCAAAGACTGCAGAGTTCATCACTTGTACAGGATATCCAGTGGTGGATGTCTATTGATAACACTTGACAACAGGGAGTGCCTATCCTAAGGCAAGGCCAGGGTTGGTAATAACTCTTGAAGAACATCCTGCTCTCTGTCTACACTGATCACTTAAGAAGTCAAAAATAAAAGTAAAGTGTCTTCAAGGAATTTTCTTTCTTTTCTTATGACATAGACCCAGACTGGACCATTTGGCAAACTCCAGTGCTTGGTGGATTCCCTGTAATCAGGAGTGTCTGCCCTGAGCTACTGAATTACCTACCCACAAACAACCAAAGGGAAGCCAGGTTAGTCTGGGTAACACACAAAAGAATGATTATCAGGAAGATCTTGAAGTAGCTTACCCTCTGGACAAAGATGGGAAGCGTGAGGTCAATGACATGAGTGAGCACGTGTGCAGCAATAGAGGCCTGTGGCTTTCTGCCAGAGGCTCCTACTTCATGCATTACATGTCTCATCAGAGAAAATAATGTCTTCTAGAAATCTCAGTCACCTCAACATCTGGTTTAGTGCTCTTTCCAGCAGCCCAAATAAAGTGACTTGCTGATTTCAAAATCAGGTCAAAGTAAATAGAGGGGAAGGATGTTTTGACAAATAGACTTCATTCTGTCTGGTAAACAAGAGAAAAAAAAGTCAAGGCAAAACCTTGTAAAGAGAAGCAGTAATGAGTGAGCAGCCCACAATACTTTTGGGGGTAAGTAAGAGCATTGAAATTCAGTCTCTAAGACAGTTTGTTATGATGCTAAACAGGGGAAGGAGCAACATCTCATAAGCTTGTTTTACTACAAATTTGCTATTATGTGCCTGCTACCTAGAAACCAAGCATTAGGCTGTATGTGGTTCTCCAAGATAGCATAAAGGATCAAGACACATAAAGTAGCAGACTGAGCAGCCACAGCTGCCCCTGGTATTAAGGAAAGTGAACTAACATTAATTGAACATCTTTATGCTTTTACATATATTCTTTAATGGAATCCTTGGAACAAAGATGAAAGGATAGTTATCATCCTTGCTTTATAAATTAGATTAAGCAACTTAATCAGGTACATGCAACTAAGTAAATTTCAGAGCCATGATCTGAACCCATGGCTCCAAATCTGCTGTTCCCGTGTTCTAGAATGTACAGTAGCCCCTCCAGGCTAAAACTACTGTAGTGGCATCTTAGATCACTTGCAACACGCAGGAGCTAAGTGACTTCATTTGCTGGTTCAGTGGAGATTTCAACAGATCCATAGTCAATCATAGCAGGCTACTGATCAGAGCATTCTCAGCAAGCGCAAACCTCAGGCTATGCACTGCTTCACTTTTGCAGTCCTGCCTTCTACCATATTGGGACTTAGTATATTTTCCATAAGATGGAGTATCAAGGTAACTGCATAAAACTCACACTCACTTATGTGTTTTTTTTTTTCAAATTTGAAAATCCAAATTCCCCATCTGCTCACAGAGCCATGTCTGGAATTAACCAGACAGAGTGATATCCTTACATTATAGAGTGGGTGCAGAGTTAAGGAAGTGAATTGAATTTACAGTGGTTACCATTTTTTGCCAAGAAACTCATCCAGCTGGGGTTGGAAAACCAATCCTCAAATGTTGGGTATTAATTGGACCCTTGGCCAAAGCAATCACTCTATCAGCCAATTAAGGTCCTTGAAGCAAGAGTATACTGTCATCCAGAGCCAACACAGACGGCTTAAGTCCTGGTCACACACCATTTCTTTCCTTCTGCCGCCAAACCCGTGGCTTTGCCCCTTTGTCTCCAGTGACTTGAATTTCCCTTCTTCAGTCTGCTGGCAAAATTAGGGGGCTTTTACAGCACTCCAGGACCCGCTTACCCTTGAGTATTAAAAAAGAAGCCACAGTTAGTTATTGAAACTTGTGGAAAGTTTGTGAATTTTCAGTAAGGGTCCTGGAGGAGTTCGTGTTCTTCTGGAAAGAGACAAAAAGAGTTGGAGAACCAGGAAGAGAGGAAATTCTGGAGGCCAGTGAATGGGTCAAAATAGGATAGAAGACATGCCAGTTTCTCACTGTCTTTCTTTCCAATATGAAAAGGAATACATAGTTGGGACCTATTTCTATTGTTTTCAGCATCATATTTACTACTAATAAACATGTTGCCCATTACTTATAGATAAGACAAATAAACCAGAAGCTCTAGCAACCCCTGGACTTGGACTAGAATCCAGACTCTGTTGCTTTCTAGTTAAGAAACATCAGGCAGGAAACTTGTATTCTCAAACCTCCATGCTGTCAGCCTTAAGTTGCCAAAGGGTTTAAGTGAAAACTATTTCACACACTTAACACAGAGTATGTACTCAATAAATGTTAGTAACTATTGTTATTGTTCTCTGACCATTTTTAAAATCTTTTCTGTCCTTTCCATTTAAAAAAAAGTGTAAAATTGGACATTAATTTCAGCCCAAAGCTGGATAATTGTTTTCTAACTTAGAGCCATGGCGTTCTTCTATTAGGACACATGTAGACCAGGTTAACCCTCGGAGATTTTCTGGTAAATTGCATAATGTGGATGCCCAAACCCATGTATAAGATGCAGTAAGCCTCTTTGGATATTGGGCCAGAAAAATGGAGAACACAGGCAACTGCAATTTTGGCCAAAGAGAGCATGTTCATTTGAAATATTTCAGTCAGTGAGGAAAAACTGAAGGTTTTTTATGGATTGAATTATCTGGAAAAATGTTTCAGGCTCCCAGAGTATCCAGACAGTGAAGTGATTTCCTACAGTATGCAATCTATATGGGAGCCCACAGATGCAATAATAACCAGACTGAAGTGTTAGACTGAACTGGTAAGAGGATAGGGGAACATTCCCTGTTGGCAGTTATCAGCTCACAGGGCTCACTAGAGCAAGAAGTTGTTGTTTGGCTGACTGGTGATGCCACTAGGCAGTGTTGGAGTGACACTGACTGGTTGGAACAAAGCCAACTGTGATATTCAACAACACAGACAGATATCACTTTGACCTTTCTGATATTATTCCTGATAGATATCAAAGATTTGTGACAGCTGGCTCTGTCCAAGAAAAATGTAGTGGCTACCACAATGACAATTCATGGAGTATCCTTAGAACTCTTTATTTCCAAGCCAAATACAAAGACTGTTATGGAAAAAAAATCATCCCTATTCATTCACCAATGCTTCAAGACTTCCTGCCTTCTTCATTAAATATCCTTGTTATATTCACAATTCTTGACTTTGTTCCCTTTCCTACATCTGCCCTGACCATGAAACCAATAAGGATGATACAGGCATTTGTCCAGCATGTATTTTTATTGGTTTCCCTCAATAGAAGTGAAATATGTGGGCCCAAAGGGACTGGGTTAAGACTTTATATTGAGAAAATACATCTGTACTGATAAGTGTCAAGGGTTTAGTGACAAAGCAATTCATTTACCATCAGGTCAAAACCATGTGCCAAAGACTTTGAAGATCTTAACAGGAAAGACTAAAAATTCTCTTCAAGGCAAAGATACCCATGAAAATGGACTGCAAGTTATAAAATGAACCATGGAGGATTTGTAGATGAACAAGCATGCCCCTGGGCTAAGGTACTTCAAGTCCTCCCTGCCACCTGAAGCCTCACTTGTTCCCAGTTCTAATGCCAGATCAGAGTCCTTCCAATGCCTCCCATGCACAGGCAGACACTGCCAGTTGAACCCTGTGGCTCTGCCATGTCCCACGAGTAGATACAGTCTTTGTGGCATCTGTGGCCCAATACCCAGATACCCAGGGCAAGATGGACTTTTGCTCCAGGGGACACTAACTCAAAGGACCTAAAACTCACAACCATAACTTTTAAAGACTGCATTATAAAAATGGGTTGCAATTACAAGTTGGAAACTCATGAATTCTTTCAATGGCATAGAAACAACAGTATTACTAAAAATACCTATTGAAATAATAAAAAAAGGATGTTACTCAGTTGCACCCACTGCTGTCAACATTCATGAGTAAGGTATTTGAAATACAAAATCAATCAGAAGGCCTACTTGATGCTACTCTCCTGAGCACCAAAAAAGGTCAGGTAGAGCTCTTAAATCGGTCCTGCTAAGATCACTGGCCTGGGTCCTGGGTGCCACAATGGCGAAGGAGGGCGAAAGAATGATTATCATCTCCATAACTACCATTACCAAACACTTGTGCTAAGAGATTTACATCCAGTCACACATTTATCCCATCACAAACCAGATAGAAACGTACTTCCCTGCACATTTACCAGGCTTAAAGAGACCAGGAGTAACTTGCCCCAGTTACACAGTTGATATGTTGCAGAGGATTTGGGGTCAAAATCAGAGCCAGGACTGTCTGGCATATAGTATTTGGCATATATTATAAAACCCCCATCTAAACTACTATATCAATGCATCTCAAACTTGAGTGTGTATTCAAGTCACCTGGAAAATCTTGTCAAAATGCAGATTTTGATTCTGCAGTTCTGAGTGAATATGAGATTCTGCATTTCTAACAAGCTCCCAGGTAATGTGGGTGCTGCAGGTCTCGAACATGACTTTGAGAACTGAGGTTCCACATGATACTCCTTCTGGTATGTCTAAAAGGGGAACCCACAAGGGGAAGAGGGAGGGGCACAGGAAAGGAAGAAACAGGAAGGAAGCAAGGTTTTCTTCTGAAAAATGTGGTCTCATCTCATTTTATATATATGTATATTATATATATATATATGTATATTATATATATACATATATATGTATATTTTATATATATATATGTATGTATATAACAAGTAAGAAACCCACAAAGTCAGTAAGTATTCCATGAAATCTCTTAACTAGGAACTAAATACAGGTCCTATGTATCTATTTCATAGATCTTTTCTGAAAACCTTGCACCCCAATTCTGCATTTTAAGAAATCAGCTTGTGGGAGTAATAACTGATCAGACTGAAACCTGAGGACAAGGTACAGTCACAGTTGAGTAAGCCTGAATGCTTGCAAGAGTCCTACCACTTGCACTGTGGGAGTGTGAGAGCTGCTTCCCTTCAGGGACACCTCCAAGTCATGCAAGGTCATACAAGACTGGCCTCTCAGATGGAAATGGTGCCAATGACACTTCTTTTTTTTTTTTTTTTTTAAATTTTTTTTTTCAACGTTTATTTATTTTTGGGACAGAGGGAGACAGAGCATGAACGGAGGAGGGGCAGAGAGAGAGGGAGACACAGAATCGGAAATAGGCTCCAGGCTCTGAGCCATCAGCCCAGAGCCTGACGCGGGGCTCGAACTCCCGGACCGCGAGATCGTGACCTGGCTGAAGCCGGACGCTTAACCGACTGCGCCACCCAGGCGCCCCTGCCAATGACACTTCTAATGGTACTTCCTTCCTCATAGGAATTTTGGGGGACACTTCATGGAAGATAGTTTTATTTTCACTCAGAGCATCAGGGCATCTGATTCTTGAGAACAAGTTCAGGACATGAAGGAACACTCCAGAGACATCTGGCAACATCTGAAACTCCAGCCTTGCACACAGGACCCAAGGTAGCTCAGGAGCACAGCAATGTGTCTGGGTCTTACCAGGACAAATGTTGCCCCTCTGGGCTTCTTTTGTCACATTTGGCTCCCTCTCTCACTTGTGGGCATCCTCTCTCCTCCCCACACCCAGAGAGCAGAATCAGGAAGTGCCCAGTGCAGACCTACGCCCTCATTCTTGGCAAAGTTCATCCTTCCTGAAGAAAACATGTAGTGCTGTGGCCACCCCTAAAGAGTGTGGTGAGGGTTGGGCAACAAACATGATGTGTTTTCAGCCCAACTTTCAAAAGTCTTTGGCTGGAAATTTTAGTGAGTGATTCTTCCATGAAATTGTCATCCATTGATCCATTCATTCAACAAATATCCACTGAGTATCTACTATGCTTTAGGCCCTGGGGCTATAGCAATGAGTGTAGGGCAGTCCATGGGCTTGAAGGACTTGGAATCTAGAGGGAGAGACAGATGTGCAAACAAATAATGATGACACATATCATGCCCCTGAATTACTTCCACTTCCGTGCACAAGGCTGGGGGTTCAGATGCTGTAATAGAGGCTTGTTCACAAGTGGGAGGGAACAAGAGGTGGGAAGACCTACATGTGTTGAGCACTTACTATGTGCCAGGAACTTTACAACATCCCTTCATTGCTTCCCAGTCTTTCCACATTATTGTGCATCTGAAAAATGAGAATAGCCCTGTAACACACTCAGGTAAACTCGGAAGGGTACTCCTCCAGGGCTAGGTACCCTCCAGGTCTCTCTATAGACTGCAGGGAACACATCTCAGTACTACCCACCCCTTTCTCGGGTGCCTCATTTTGCTGTAGAGGCAGGCAGGAATGCATTCAATGCATCATCAAAACCTCACAGCTCTACAAATGGGGAAAATGAGGATGCATTGAGTTTAAGAAACTTGTTCGAGGTGTCACAGCTCATAAGAGGTGAGACTGAGATTCAAACCTAGGCCCACCTTGTTTCAAATTCATGAGAGTTTCTCTTTGGTATTACATTGCCTCCAGCTCTGCCTTCGCTGGGGGAAACACTTCACTGAGAAGTGGGCCCCAGGAAAGGGATCTTGACAAATGAGCAGTCTTTTCGAAGGGAAGAGAAGAGATTTCCAGAAGAGAAGAGGAAACAGCAGGTGCAGGTGCAGACACATAGGGACATGAAATAGGTTTTTCCATCCCAAGTTAAGAGCTGTATAACAGCATTCATTCATAAGTGATGAGAATAAAAGGAAACTGGTTATTACAACCAGTTACTTGTAATCATTTCCCTCCTCATCTTTTAAGGAGAAAGGACACTTTGCTCAGGCAGGTCAGATTTCCAGATTTGTGCTGCTGGCTGAGTGAGGAGATGGAGGGGAGATGTCAGATGCAGAGAATGGGCTTACCTCAGGCACCTGGGAAAGATGAGGTGTGGTGGGGTGAGGTGAGCCAGCACTGGGAGAAAGGGACAGAGACCAAAGGGACAGAGACCAGAGACCACAGTGAGAGTGGGAGCATGGAGGGTAACGGAGAGATAGGGAGAGAAGCCAGAGAGACTTGAGGGAAAAGATGGCTGCAGGAGTCTTGCTGTGTATTGGGCAATTGAGAGACCTTCAGCCGAAGCCTAACATAACTCCTATGTTTCTGTGAGCTACATGGCCATATCAGGAATGCCCTTGTGGAAACTCGGTACATTTGGCTTGTACAGTTGATCCACAAACATGCTCTAGAGACCCTACTCTGTCTAGCTGCTGTGCTGAGCAGTGAGAATCCAGTTCAGAACAGCCCCACCGTCTGTATGCACGCAGTGAATCGAAACAGACACACACACAAGTCAGCAGATGAACTTAGCATAGATGGAAGGGCCAGCACATGGAATCACCCTTGTCCATCTTGTTACTGCCTTTTGCCTATGACAAATCATACTGCTGTGAATATTCACATACAAGACTTTTGTAAGTGCATGTTTTCATTTCTTATGAGTATGTACACAGGAGTGGAGTTGCTGGGACACAAAGTATCTCTATGATTAAGTTTTTACACATACTCTATATCTTACTTATTAATTTTAATTATACTCTTTCCTGGCTGGCCCAGGAGAACCAAGGACCTGGCTGGTCTAAGTAATTGAAGGGCCTCTAGAATCCCATGAAATGGGTGGGTATGTGTTTATGTGTGTGCTCACATGTGCAGTGTATTTTTGTGCACATGTATGTGTGTGTGCATGGACATGTGTGTATATGTGTGCTGGCAGAAGAATGGTAAGCGCAGGAAAACAAAACGGAAGGCATGAGAGTAACCGATGGATGAAAGGACAGCTAGGTCTGATCCAGCTCAGTGCACTGAAGGAGGAAAGGCCACGAGTGGGGAATGTTACAGGGGGTGGGTAGCACCTAGTGATGGGCAGTATAAGAAACTGTTGGAGTGCTGGCCTGGAGGACTTGATGTGTCCCCATGTCATTGACTGAAATAAGGAGTAATGGAATAGAAGCAGATTTCATGGGATGGCTTTGGTTTCCTGGTTTTTTACTCTCTTAACACATATTCAGGCTTATTTTTAAGTCGAAAAGACATGCCTGAAAATTATAATCAATAAAAGACACTATCATCAGGGCTACTATAAAGGAATCTACAGTATAGAGTTTCCTTTCCTTTGAGGCTTGAGATCTAATACAGACAGCATTAAAGAACAACCTGAGATGGCATAGACACAAAGTGAAGTTCATTTGTAACATAGATGTATATATTTTAATACATATGTGTACACATGTAATAAAATGGAGTACAGAAATCAAATACTGCCTCAAATTGAGAATAGTTAGAATGTATGATTTTTTCAGTTAATAGGTAAACTATTTTTAAAGTTCATGGGATAATTAAGTATGTGTGTGTGTGTATATATATATATATATATATATACATATATACACACACAAAGAAGTAAGAATAAATTGGCAAAAACAGTAATACAGTGAGATGGTAAACATTGAGTATATTAAGATAGATGTAGGTAGAAAGACAGACAGACAGATAGTAGATAATTAGTTTCCTATAGCTACCATAACAAATCAACAACCTATGTGGCGTAAAGTAGCAGAAATATATTCACTCACAGTTCTGGAGGCCAGAAGTCCAAAATCAAGTTTTCAACAGGGACAAGCTCCCTCCAGAGGCTCTTCAGGAAAATATGTTCCTTGTCCTTTCCAGATTCTGGGGGCTCCTGGTGTTCTTTGGTTTGTGGCTGCATCACTCCAATCTCTGCTTGCACAATCATATGGCTTACTTTTCTTCTGTCTGTCTCTCCTCTATGTATCTCTTCTAAGGACACTTGTCATTGGATTTAGGATTTACCAGATAATCCAGGATGATCCTCATATCTTGAGATCCTTAACTCAAATGACATCTGCAAAGATGCTTTTTCCAAATAAGTTCACATTCACAGGTTCACAGGGTCTGGGAATTAGGCGGTAGACAATAGGTGGGGCTTCCATTTTCTATTACATTTATTAAATTCCATCTAGTGTCCAGGCTCATTTATTCTCTTAACTTAGTTGCAATAACAGTTATAACTGAAGCAACTATGAGTCTCTAGCATTAGTTTTACCATATCATTTTGGGTCACAAGCTCACAAAAGACTACATTTTTTAAAAAGATGATTGTCAAACCAGATGCCAGAAGTTCTCCTGAGACACTCTATAATTCAAACCACAGGCTCCTCAGACTATGTTTTAAGAAGGACAGTCCTATAATAAAAATACTGTGTGGACTTCCTCTTGGCCTTCCAGAGGCTGGTGGCACAAGAGCCCATCACCTGTGAGCAGGCAATGTTCTGGACACTGCTAGGTGAATACAGCCAAGAAATAGTCCCTGTGCCCACAGCCCCAAGACCATCAGGTTCCAGAGACCATAGACCGTCATATAAAGCATGTCTATGGAAAAAAGATTTTTTAAGAGTATCCCATTTCTTTAATCTTTCATTCCTCAGTGCTGAAAGAACTCCATAAAAAATAAATAAATAAATAAAGTGTTTTGTTTGGGCCAGTGGAAGAGGAAGACGGGTTTATTTCTGTTTAATTTCCAAAATGCAAACAACTAAAAGAAAACTTTTGATTTTCTTTGCATCCCAGATTGGTCAGGGCTGACAGTTGTTGCACGGCTGTCCATGAAAACATCAAAAAGTGACCCAAATGGCATAAGGCAGCATGCCCAGAAAAAAAAGGGAGAAATATAAAAAGGACTAGAAAAGCCAAAGAAAAGAAGTTTCGAGCAAGAAAATAAACTTCAAATTTAAATATACAGTAGTTAGGTATAATAAGTATATTTTCTCAGTTTAAACATCTCTTCATTTATAGCATTTTGTTTTTCTTCATTTTAGTGACCATTCTGTGACTCAGACTACAAAATAGCTCATAGTGTTTTTTATTGCCGTAAATTAGCCATGTTTCCATCATTGTGCCACAATAAAACATAGGGAGTTATCATTATTATTTTTTAAAGAATTAATTTAAGCCATTATATAACATCTCCTTAGCAACATTCACACAGGTGTGAACCCAAACCCTCAGTGACTGTTCTCATGCAGGGGAGCTAGCATCGGCCTCATCTGTTCAGTAGGAAGACCTTCTGCTTCATTTTACTTTTCACTTGACACAAATACCCTTTGGCTTTTCAAACATTCTCTTTGAGATATATATACGATACATATATGCCTCACATAGTTGAAAAAGTAAGGAAATGCTCCAAGTGAAAAATCACCTTTAACTTTCCTGTTGTTGCTGTTTCCTGGACATTTCAAGCAATTTAATGTATGTATTTACATAGATATCTCCAACAATCCATATAAGTATTTCAATATTTATCTTTATTTTTTCCTTTGCATTTGTTGAAAACTTCTTTACTTACAAAAAAAAAAAAATCTTGCAACACAGCATTCCCTTGAATAAAAATTCCATTAATAGACCAGAATTATGTAGGAAGTAAAGTGAGTGAGGACTAGCATTATTCACTTATACTTACAGATTAATACCATATTATTAAATTTTCAGTTCCTATTATTAAAATGACATTTATATCCTGTTCAACTGCCTGGATTAAAAAGAAATCAGCTCTTGAGAAGCATAAATGCCCAAATGCAGAACAAACTATAATGCTTGGAATGAGTTGCTGCTATTACTCAACACAAATAAAAAGTATAATGTCAATGGTAGAGGTTGCAGAGAACAGCTGGAAAATATTGCCCTCTTGATAGAAGTTACCTTAATTGTGAGATCATTCCCAAGCCAGGATATCATCATTTAAATTTGCTTTTCTGTCCCCTGGGCAATATTTTACTATTCTGTGTCTAACCAATAAAGTTTACCTCAGTTGTTTATTTACAGTTACTGCTGTCAGTTGCCAAGCCAATAAAATACATAGGCTCTATTATTTATCACAAGAAATATGTGTGTTTTATAGACATTTATGGTAAATTTTTGTGCCTTTTATAGGTTCTGTAACCAATACTAAGTCTCTAAACATCTAAGACAGCTTCTGCCCTAAGGGCATCGTTTCCCAGCTGTTACATTAAACATAAGTCACTACCTATTTTGTAAGGTTTTTAAATTAATACATGTTACAACTCTACATTTAATTAGAAACCCATTCACCCAATCAGGCACCTACTAGGTGCCAGGTGCCATGTCAGGTCTGGGGAATAAATAAGATCTTACCAGTACGGGAGGGCTCAATGTTTCCTGATCTTGTAGATAGTGTAGCCTATCAGACACTGAAATATTCACAAAGGAGCAATGAAGATATACCTGCCAGCTTTTACTAAAATCATAATTTTAAACAGAACCTCTTTACCTGGGAGTTCACAAGACAATTACCAAAACAAAAAGAAAATAATAATTATAATAAAATAATAATTATTATAACAACAACAACAACAACAACAACAACAACAACAATAGTATTTGAATAACATCGTGGACAACAGTCCAATCTAAGGAACAGAATCAGGTGATGTCTACAATGGACCAAGAAAATAGGAGGTAGGACAATTAGCAGCCTAACTTGCATGATATGCATACATAGCCAAACATCTCAGAGTGGTTTTCTATGCTGACAGACCCAAACAGCTCTTTCTGGTGCTACTTAGGTGCAAATGAATTATATTTATATGCAAATACAGTTGATTCTTATTCATTGCAGTTCACTGAATTAGCCAATACTGAACCAATGCTCCTGGGGGAAATCCAGGGTTGGGTTCCTTTCAAGCCTCTGGTCACATTTTTATTGACAGATCAACACAGGATGTTCTTTTACATGCATTGCTGTTTAAAGACACCTTTAATGTGTAGTGTTGATTTATTACCATTAAACTCATCGTGAACAGCATTATAATTCGTGCCCGAATGAAGTGCCTCTAACATATGTATTTTCTCCTTGAGGCACACACATCACAGCCTTCTTGCACTTAGGAAGACTAGACAACATTTCAGCACTTTGCTTGGAAATCACTTTAAATAGCAAAATCCCTATTAAAAAGCACAAAAATGCAGAAACTGGGGCACTAAATAGACCATGAAGAGGACACTTGTTTACAGGATGAGAACTGAACCAAGGAGGCAGAGCATCATCTTGTTTAACGTCACCTGGGACCATGTCCACTGGTTGACTCAAATTTTTTGATGCTCTGTGCATGTCCATGAACAACCACAAAAGCCTTATAAGTTTTGATTTGGGGATTACAAATATATTTTACCAAGTAGGTGAATTCACAAATATAGAATAGCAAATAATGAGGATTAATTATATATGGGACTGTCAAGACATTTTAAAACTTTTTTAAAAATGTTTTTATTTATTTTTGAGACAGAGGGAGACAGAGCATGAGCAGGGGAGGGTCAGAGAGAGGGGGAGACACAGAATCTGAAATGGGCTCCAGGCTTTCAGCGGTCAGCACAGAGCTCCACGTGGGGCTCGAACTCACAGAGTGTTAGATCATGACCTGAGCTGAAGTCAGACAGTTAACCTACTGAGCCACCCAGTCGCCCCATTTTAAAACTTTTTAATGTGAAAATGTTCAAACATACACAAAAGTAGACATAACATTAACATTTACTTCTATCTGAATCTCTTTTCAAAATCACCTCTATGACCTACATATTTCAGAAGATGAAATTTGTGCTTGCCCTCTTCAGATAGCAGAAAGATTAGCACATAGCCTGTCTGGCTGATAAGTCTAGGACCTGGTATTTGCACGGTTGAGTTCTTTGAGAATCAGGAATGAACAGAAACCATGCTGAACATATCATTGCAAACAGGAGTCTTACTGAAGAAATGTTTATGATATAGACGCATGTAAAAAATAAGCCTTTTATTTGGAAAAATAGGCATTAGTGTGTGAAAAGAGAATTTATTCATCAAGGATATGTAAATTACAATTCATATCAATTAGAGTCCTGCATGAGGCCCGAAGTTGAAGGCATCTAGCAACTGATAATGAAGCAGCAACTATCCATGTTTGAAGAGCATTTTGATGGACTCTAGACAACCAAACATACTGAAGAAAACTGATGCAAAAAAGCTAGCCCAAGTCCTGGTTGGAAATAGTAGATTAACCTGAGTGTGGGTTAGATGGGTGTGAAATTACTACTTTGAGATATTTTATAATTTTAAACAGAAACCTCTTTACCCAGGAGTTCACAATGCCAATTGTCAAAACTAAAAGAAAAGTAAAATAATGATGATAAAAACCAAACTGGTAAGAAAGAAAGAAAAAGAAATTATTTTGGGGCAAAAGAACTTAAGGATTCTTTTTCTCTAAGTTTTACATTCACATATTTAAAAAAAAAAATTTCCCATAAAATGTCACAGCATAGTAAGTATTCCTACCATAAAATTGCAAAGATAATTTCTAAGCAGTTTTGTTTTCGATCTCACATTCCTGAAATGAATACAGAAATTGAAACATCTGCCATATGCATGTGAATTTTAGACCCTGAGCGCATACCTTAGCAGACTTGCAGAGCCTAACACATTCTTAACCAAAGACCACTTGGATTACCTTTCTTTCCCTCCTCTGTTCATGCCATTCTCCATAGCAGGAAAATGTATCATGTATCATATCATTTGCCCCAAACCAATTTTTCCAAGTTTCATGGTCATCATCTCCCTCTTCCTGGAACAGAACAGTCTTGCAAAGTTTGCCAACAGTAATTCAGACTTGGGCTGCTAGTCACTTCCTAGACAAGGCTGTCTTGACAACCAGTACCTGGTTTCCCGACATTCCACTCTATGTAATGAGATGTTGCTGCCCTGTTGTGTGGATAGATGTTTGAGTAGGATGCAAGAGAGAAAGGTTTATACGCAGCCTCAATTATCTACCCCTGACTAGTCAGGACAGACAGAAGTAATTGGGATAATGGTTTTGTGGGGGGAAAAACAAAATTTAGGAAGCCAGGAACTAAATAAGTGACTGGCCACATGTTAAAATATGTCTCTTTCTTAAAGCACCAGAATGGGGGAAGGGTGGGGAGGATGTCAGGGAGAAGTAGGCCAGGATCACATTAGGGTGGCTAACGTTGTCCTTCATCAGCCCAGTGCTGGCTCATTTCCTGGACCATTCAATCTATCTTCATTTTTCTGGCACTGGACATTTGCCTGCAACAAGGCATTCCCAATATGATCCAAGAATGTCTTTTTATTTATGTTATGATATTCAACACAGCTCTCATTTCTTAATTCACATAAGTAAAGACATCTTAAACTTCTCATTTTAGCATAAAGCAATATTCTGTGCTCTGATCAAAGACAGTAACTCTTGGGTTCTTTATGCCTGGTTAATTTCAATACAATGTACTCCTTCAGAGAATTAGTACTTTTATTTCTAAGAGAAAGAATAGTAGGGAACCGGAGGCAGTAAGCCTATGACTTCAGCAAGGAATCAGATGTCAAATTTAGAATAATCATCTAAAGATTAAATGTCCTTTCTGAAAGGATCAGTAGTAATTAGGTAGTGGCAACTTTACTGATCCAATTGGATTACTTTCCTTAGTGACATTTTTATCTTGGTTTTGGAAACTGCAGAGTGTCCAAAGAATTATTTCCTTATTCACAACATTTTAATATCAACTTCTACTTTAATTTAGGGAAATATTTTCTACCAAAATTAAATAGACATATCTATTTATGTATAATTACTCAATATTTTTGATGCTGAAAAAATTTAATGAAATTAAGAGCTTTTTCTTACCCAAAGACAAATATCTTCATTATATTCTCTACCCCAGCTTATCTCCTTCACATTACATATTCACAATTTTCTAAATCAAGGATGATGTATAATTTATACATTAATCATACATCTGGGAGATCCAGTCACCACCTTTTGACTCAGTGTGTGTGTACTCAGAAAGTGTGTACTCTCTTTACTCCATCAGCTATGACTTTAATGATTCCTTAACACAATTCAACCAGTCACAGATGGAGACATATACATATGTGTAGGATATGTACATTCTCATGTATTTCTGCCATGTAGACAAAATCTGGGCTTTATCTATTTGATTTGCTTGTCCTGAATTTTCACTGGCCACAGGCTGGGTTACATTGCTCAGTCTTTCCACTGACTAAAGCTATTGGGAAAACCATTCATATTGGCTCTGTGTTCGGAGAGAGGAACAGAATACTATAATTTGAGTTCAACAGAGCATGGCCAGAACATATGTACATTACCCAGAGTGCAGGAAGGGCACTTGGCCAGGGGAAGCATATGCATAGAGACAGGGAGTTCTTTCTACTTGCCTGGGCACTTTCCTGGTCCTACCCCTCCCTCCCTTTGACCGTAGTTAGTTTTTCCTTGATGGAGCCTGCCTGCTTTACTTCAGCACAGCTAAGAAGCATGAAAGTGCGGATTCACACGATCATTCTTCCATTTATTCCTTTATTCAAGTAGCATTCTAAGGGCACACTATGTGCCAGACACAGTAGGCTCAAGGGACACCACAGTGAGTAAGGTAACATTATTACCAATCAAGCCAGTGAGAGGACAGAATTCTCAACAAGACTAGAATTTAATACCTAGACCTTAGATACTGGAAAAGAAAACACAGCTATAAGGAGTTCCCAATTCTGCTCACTCTCTCCGTCATTTGTCCAGTACTATAACAACTTACGGTAGAATATGTTGCATCTTAGGTGTATCTTTAGGCTTTAGCATGGGGAAGAGCCACAGGATGCTCAACATGTTATTCACTTAGGACTCTGTGCCTTGGGGCGCCTGGGTGGCGCAGTCGGTTAAGCGTCCGGCTTCAGCCAGGTCACGATCTCGCGGTCCGTGAGTTCGAGCCCCGCGTCAGGCTCTGGGCTGATGGCTCAGAGTCTGGAGCCTGTTTCCGATTCTGTGTCTCCCTCTCTCTCTGCCCCTCCCCCGTTCATGCTCTGTCTCTCTCTGTCCCAAAAATAAATAAAAACGTTGAAAAAAAAATTAAAAAAAGTACTCTGTGCCTTTACAATGACAGTTTATCAATGAATTGATTGTAATACTTGCTTAATGTCTGTCTTTTATTGAGCTATGGTAGTCATGAAGGCAGGGTCATAACACAATTTATTTTTTACATCACCAGATGGGGTAGGGGTGGGGAAGGGGAGAGATTGACACCTTGCCTCCTCCATGACTATACCTTCTTTATATCTATGACATTATAAGTAAGTTCACATCAATCCATTGATTCTAACACAACTCAGAATAATTTAGTTAGGAGTTAGTTGCATGAGGCAGCTTTTTGTTTATTACAGGGAGCACTATGGGGCATGCAATTGAGTCTCCATAACATCTTCCTGCCTTGATTCCTAAAATCCATCTCCAATGCACATCCTGAGGCATAAAGTTCAATTGAGATTGAATGCAGCTATCTCAGATAACCCAGTCAAATTAGTGTCAGTACAATGATGTATGTCAACAAAGAGGAATGAGATGGGATTGGACACCTTGTACCCATTGGGCTCTATGTATGTGTATCTGTGCATCACATGTCAAAACATCACATGGCATTGAGAAAATGTAGTAGAAAAGCTATAATTCTTTTTTTTTCCTATTTTTTAATGTTTTATTTATTTTTGAGACAGAGAGAGACAAAGCATGAGCAGGGGAGAGGCAGAGAGAGAAGGAGACACAGAATCCAAAGCAGGCTCCAGGTTCTGAGCTGTCAGCACAGAGCCCGACACGGGGCTCCAACTCACAAACCGTGAGATCATGACCTGAGCCGAAGTCAGATGCTTAACCGACTGAGACACCTAGATGCCCCGGAAAGCTATAATTCTACACATACAAATTGTATAAGGTGATTTTGCAGTGCTTCTTTAACATACTACAGGTCCTGCCAAATGTGCTTCTCATTACAAATAGGTTTGTGACAGGTCCCTTTTCAAATGAGTTTACTACCTCTCCTACTTCAGAGAGCAGCTGGGGAAATGAAATTATATATTTATACCTATCTTTTGCTTTTAGTTATCATCATCATCATCATCATCATAATTTATTTTAACAAGCAATGATAATTTCAGCCTTGAATATTTAAAATGTTTTTATATGAAATTTTGTATATCTTGGTGATACCAACTCTTTCTAGGGTTGACAAAGATTTATAGTTTATTAAATTGTTGGTTAGTTTGCACCTGTTTACAAAAATCCACTAAGATCCAGAAAGTCTTTATATTTTTCTTTCATAACTTTGCCCACTTTTCAGCACCTCCACATGCTCAAAAACTTTATTAAAGTATATCTTCCCGGGGGTGGCACCTGGGTGGCTCAGTTGGTTGAGCATCTGACTTTGGCTTAGGTCATGGTCTCACGGTCCATGGGTTTGAGCCCCACATCGGGCTCTATGCTGACAGATCAAAGCCTGGAGCTTGCTTCAGAGTCTGTCTGCCTGTCTCTCTCTCTCTGCCCCTTGCCTCCCCCCCCCCTTTCTCTCTCTCAAAAGTAAATAAACATTAAAAAATTTTAAGTATATCTTCCCCAAAGGTATATACTTCTCCTAGCATATAGGAAGTGCTCAATAAATATTTCAAGAAGGGAGGAACAATCTTATACAACTGTCTTATGTACCAGTGTTGTAAAGCAAAATATTCAAGGAACTAGTTATCTCAAATGTGTTAAGACCCCTAGGATTATGTCCATTTAAAAGAGGCCTTCTTCAGAGGGCATTGTTGAAAACTCTCAACTCTAATATAGGCTGACAAGACCAGTTCTGGAAATAATGGATCTGGGGTCAAGTCTGGGAAAAGCATATGTGTACCTCCTCTGAGAAGTACCCAGTTACAACTCTGTGTAACAGTACTGAAACCAAGACCATCCCTGTCTTCCTTCCTTCCTCCTCCCTTTCTCTCTCTCTCTCTCTCTCTCTCTCTCTCTCTCTTTCTCTCTCTCTCTCTCTCCCTCCTTGGTTTTTTCCTCCCTTCTTTCTTTTCCCAATTCCTTCCCCCTTTCCCTATTTCTTTTCTTCTTTCCTTCCTTACTTCCCTTTTATTTTTTAGAGCACCACACGAGACTAGTTGAGGAACACTCTTTATAGAATTCTGGTCTTACAGAACCACTTACAACACAAGAAGAACAGGGCCCTCCATCAATTTGACCAGGGCCAACCATCTCTCAGAAAAATTATCAGGAGGTGACTTCTTCCGTGAAACAGGACAGTACTTACCTCATAGGGGTATGATGATTCACTAAGTTAGTACACATATGATGCTTAGAGCAGAAGTGCCATACATGGTAAAATAAATATAAGCTATAATGACTATTATTAATTTCTGAGGTTAACCATTCAGCTAGCCCTGAATGCCCCTTCTTTGACTTGTTAACGGGTATATGCTCAGAACACTGCTCTTGGTGGCAAACATTTTTGAATCAACAAATGAACTGGCTGCTCCCAAGTGCTTGCTATTTTTAACAATTTTTAAAATGACCTCTCTTACTTTTACTTGGTGGGTGGGCAGCTGTTTGCAATTACAGCCATATATGTGGTCCACAGGTAAGCCAGGTTGGGGAATCTGGCTTTTTGTGAAACGTTTTCAAGTAACTTGCTGCCACATTGCACCTGGCAGCCAAACCACAGCCAGTGGAAATGTGTGAAAAGAGATGGCAGAGTGAGTGCTCCCTGAAAAACAGAAGAGTGACTCATGCACGTAAATTATCATTACCATGGTAATTCTTGAAACATACTGCTCAGTCTTGGCAGGGAGGGTGGGCGGTGGGGAGGAGCCTCTGGAGGGCATCTCAATAAAGTGCTCATTGACCTGTTGTTGAGGACATTGGCTTCTCACTTGGGCTTCTTTCTTTTATTAGTGTGGCCAGAAGACAAGTTGGTCCTAGAAAGGAAGGTGTTCTCAGCTGGGTAGAGAGGAAAGTCTCCTTCCTGCCTTGCTACAAACCCTGAAACATAAGTCCGTGCCCCACCACGTGATAGCAGCCATCAGCCAGCATGTGCGTGGATTGGGAGGAAAGGGGGCATGTTTTGCTTTGTTTAAAATTATAAGATCTTGAAACCAAGGAAATAGTTAAATAAAAGATTCCTGGCAAATATGCACTCTTTTCATCAGTGTAAAAGCTATCAAGCTTTAGAATATGGAAAAGGCGGTTTGGGAAAACTCCATTTGAAGGGAGCCTCCTGCTCCTTAAGCCCACGACCCTTCCTGCTGCCCTGTCACCTCACTGTTCTTCAGCTTCTTATCCTGATCCTGGCTGTGTCTGTCTGCAGATGCCTGCTTCTCTCCATCCAGTTGTGGGAATGCTCACACCGGGTGTGTACGTGTAGGCAGGGTGTGTGTGTGTATGTGTGTGTTGGCTCTGGGGTATGTGGGCACAATGTGTATAGTGTGTATGTGTGTGTTGGGTGTGGAGAAGATTTGTGCGGCATGTGTGCATGTGTGTGCGCATGTATACATGCATATGGTGTGTATGTTGGGTGGAGTGATGTGTTGTGTTGTGTTGTGATATGTTGGGGGAGTGTTGTGTACATTAGGCATGCGTGTGTGTTGGGTAGGTGAGTGTGTTCATGTGTGTGCCTGTGTGTGTATGTGGTATACATGTGCAAGTGTGGTATGTGTCTATAAGAAGAGACAGATGCTCTTGTCACAAACAGGAGGGATTTCTACCCTAAACAAAAAACTAGTAACTCATTTTTATGCCATCTTCTATGGTCACTGCCAAGGCCAAAGCCTTAGACTTATTATATAAGACAGGGAGAAGATACCCATACACCCTTTGGGCATACACTTGGGAGAGCAATAAAAGTATATAGATTAACTAAAGGTTGCCAACTGGTTTTTCTGCATTTTATATTATACTGGCTATGTCAGTGACTATCAAATATGAAATTAGCACATTTTTTTTTTACTACTCTTTCTAATTTGTCCGTGTTTATTGCCTTGGAACAAAAGAAAAAGAATCTCAGAAGAAAGGAAAAGTAGGAAAGGAAGGGGGATAAAATGGAAAGGTAAAGGAAGAAAGAAAGAAAGAAAGAAAGAAAGAAGAAAGAAAAGATTTCAGACAGAAACCCGGGAGTGAGCAAAGGAGACAATTTTTGGCTAGCATTGCCTGCACGTGCCAAGGAGGAGGACTGCTCTGGAAGCACCGGAAACCCAGAACAATTGCCGACTGTACCTGAGGATAAGTGAATTAATGGCTCCAGCACTGTCGACACTCCCTCGCTAGCACGTTCTCACCTGTGGCATGTCGGCCAGCCTGAGTTTGCAGGTTCAAAGCTGGCTTTGTATATCCATTCCCTTGTGAACTGCGTTGGATTTTCCCCACATGCACACTTTTACATAATTGTTGCATGTTCTTGCACTTAATGAGAATAACATGATGCTTGTGTAAAGGAGCCCCAGGTGTTCTGGAACAGTGATCTTTCAGATAAGAGCTTTGGGGGTTGGGGAGGGACACAACCACGGGATGTCATCTGCTAGATGCTGCACCCAAATTCACAGCTTGCTCTCGATCCCAATTTTCCTTGAAATGAAGCCAAATCAAATTATGAGTATTACCAAACAGTTGACTGGCATAAATGACAGTAGCAAGCAATGTCAGGGCTTTTGTGATTATGCTAGTTTCCGCATAAAATGGTATGCTAAAGAAACTTCCAACCTCCATTCCATCACTCTAGGGAGTCTAAACATGTTCAATAGATTCATTCACAGAATGTTCCAGCTAGAAGTGACTTTAGCGGTCATCTGGTGCAAACACCTCATTTTCAGATGAGAACCTGGGGCCTAAATGTATAAAATGACTTGCCCAAGGGGCCTTAGCAGTTTTGCAGAGAACCAGGCTGGGGACTGAAAGCATGCTCATGCACCCGTCAAGAATATGAGTGTACACGTGATAGAGAGCAAGTGGGTTCGGACTGTTTTATCAAGGGGGCAAGAGAGGGCCTTTACCACAGACTTCATTTAAAGAGGTGCTTTTAAGTGAATCTGTTTGCATATACCCACCTCAGCAACTTTTTGTGCCAGGTAGAGAATAGAGGCTGTGCATGGTTTGTTATGAGTGAGGACACACGGACATTAAGTAGGGTCTGTCCAAGCAGACCTCACTCATAAAGCACCTCCTTTAAAATAGATCTTTTGCAGTATAAGGTACCCTTTCCACTGTCATTTGAGGGCATCTGTTGTCTAACTGACCGGAGGAAAGCAGAGAAAGAAAGTATCATGAAGGAGCATTCTCAAACTTGAAATTAGGTATTTTAAAACTTGTATGAAATATGTGTGTGTGTGCATTTGTCTTGCTCATAGAAAGAAATATGAGAGCAAAGTTTCCTTCTTTGAGGGAAAGAGAAAGAGGCCAATACATTACAAGCTCAGAGCATAAGAGAGTTTGGCAAATACAGACTGGTCTGTCTGTTTTATTACTTTTGAGATTATGTGGAAACTAGGTGGGTGGGAAAGTGTAACTTCCTCCTGTGCTGGCTTGAAAAAAAAAAAAGATGTAGAATTGAATGTCAATCTACCTCAAGCAATAAGCTATCACAAAGACGATGTCTAAATTTTTTGACATGGACCTCAGGCCAAACAAGAAAAAGCTGAAAGGCAGGGTTTGTAAATATCTCAGTGACATATGATCATCATATCCATAGATATCTTCATTTTTTTATTCCTCAAAAGTTTCCAATAACATACCTGGCCACAGGCTCTATATCCTGCCTGCAAATTTCCTCCTATCCTTTTGGCTTATCTAACTTCTGCAATACTAAAGTTCTCAGCTCGAATCTGATTTTTTTCACTATGCTTTTCCTGTCCCCTGATTTAACCTACTTTCCCGCTCTTGCAGCATCCCATGGTGCTTGGGTGTATCTCCCCACACTCGCATAAAGTCATGTGCTGTGCTAGGCTGGAAGTTATCTGAGGTTAGGAAGAACGTCTTTCCATTCACAGCTGTCTCCCCGGTGCGTAGAAGAAAGCTTGGCACATAGAAATTCTCAGCGAATATTTGGTAGATGGGAAGACGGATGGATACATACACTTTCAAGATTCAGACACTGTATTCAAAGTACCTCTTTTCAAACTACAGAAAGAAAACACCTTCTTTTTCTTGAGCCCTGTTTTCTTGACCACTTTCTTCCAGTAAACTACAATTAACCCTTGAATAACATGGGGGTCAGGGGCACCGAGCTCCAGCGCAATAAAAAATCCACATATGACTTTGACTATGCCAAAACTTTACTAATAATCTATTGCTGGCCAGAAGCCTTACAAATAGCATTGTCAATAGCCACCTATTTTGTATGTTGTATGTGTTATCTACTGTGCATTTGCAGTACTGTACTGTTTTTATTGAAAAAACAATCTGCCCATAAATGAACTCATGCAGTTCAAACCCACGTTGCTCAAGGATCAACAGTAGTTTTCAATAGAAATGTAGGAGCGTTGAAGATAAGCCAAACTAGCTGCCATTTGCATTGGCCATAAATGTAAGATTCCCATGAAAAGCTGGTTCATTGTGTGTTAGGGACACTTTGAATTCCAAGTGTTGAAATAAAGTAGACCTCTAAGCCCTAGCTCCACACAACTTTGAGTCAAGAATTGTGTCTGATTCTTTTTTGGTTTCCTACTAGATTTTCAATGAAAGTTTGTTAAGTAATGCCCATGTTTCACACAGACCAAAAAATCACCTTTATGTAACATCAGTGTGCAAACTGGATAAATCATAAATGAGTTTGCCTTAACAAACACGTTGTTCCCTCTAATTTAATGCCAGTGCTATACATCTAGCATCTGATAGTGTGAAGTGGTCTAAATTACCCCAGAAACAATAATCTGCACATATATTCTGAATAATTTGAATTCCTGCCAGCCATAGCTTAGTATCACCTCTTGATACAATGTCCACTTCTGCATTGGGCTTTATGAGGGCATTAATGCCAAAAAGTGCCACATTTCAAGAAGCTATTAAAGTAACAGATTTATCATGTAAATCAGGGGTATGCAAACTTTTGGAAAAAATGTTTATTAACTTATTTTGAGAGAGAAAGAGCACAGTGGGAGAGGCACAAAGAGGGAGGAAGAAAATCCCAAGCAGGCTCCTCACTGTCAGTGTAAAGCCTGACACCGGGCTTGATCCTACGAACCACGAGATCATGACCTGAGCCAAAACCAAGAGTTAGGTGCTTAACCAACTGAGCCATCCAGGTGCCCCAGGAGTGTGCACACTTTTTCTGTAAAGGGCCAGGTATAAAATATGTTAGGTCTTGCAGGCCTATTTCTGTTGCATTTGCTCAGTTTGGTTGATACAGTACAAAAGCAGTCATAAACACACATAATAAATAAATGGGCAGGACTGGGATCCAAAAAAACTGTATTTACCAAAACAGTTTGCGGGTGGTGTTTGTCTTACTCCTGATCTAAATGACGCATGGAGCCAAGTGAAGGCCAGACAACATAGCAGAGCATTACAGGGAAACTTGCCAGTAGTTTGAGTAGGGAGAAATGATGGAAGAATAGAAGGTAATGCAATGATCACCAGATTAAAAGTGGAAAAACTCAGCCTTAGCTGTCAATACCATATTCACATTGAAAGCAATGATTTGGTATAGAATCACTTATAGAATTGATTAATGTGTAAATCATTATAAATTCATGAAATGTTATAATGTACTTGCAGAATTTATAAGAAAGTTTATACATAGTTTTAGGACTATACAAACTAAGTATTAAAACAAAGATACTTTATAAACTGGGAGACTCTGTGAGAAATATTTTTTCTTTAAAAGACGTGTGTCTGGGGGTAGTGGCTCAGTCAGTTAAGCGTCTGACTTCCACTCAGGTCCTGCTCTCGCAGTTGGTGAGTTCAAGCCCCATGTTGGGCTCTGTGCTGACAGCTCAGAGCCTGGAGCCTGCTCCAGATTCTGTCTCCCTCTCTCTCTGCCCCTCTATTGCTTGCACTCTGCCTCTCTCTCTCTCTCTCTCTCTCTCTCTCTCTCTCTCTCTCTCTCTCAAAAATAAAGAAACACTTTTAAAAATTTTTTAAAAAGATGTTTGGACATTTCTCAAGATTGAGAACCACTCGTCCAGATGAAATTAATATTATATTCTACAACAACAGCTTCACAATACACAGAGTCTTGATCAGATATCTGGTCTTTTTGGCCTGTTTGGTTTTGTTTCATCAGGTTTCAACATTTTAAACAGTGTTTCAGTCAACACAAAAGTGAGAAAACCTTCAGGCTTTAGGGTCTTTTTGGAAAGAAAGTGTTACGAAGTTTATGAAGCTGATATATATATGTAGGTGGACACACAGGGGCATACACGCACATGTGCCTCAAGCAAACAAGCATTTGGGGAGACTCTGGAATGAGTCTGAAGCCGGCTTGGTTAAGGCCTCAGCTTCCCCAAAGTGTTCCATGTTTCACCATCGAGTATGATTTTGCTGCTGTGGGTTTTTTGTAAATATTCTTAATCAGATTAGGAAAATTTCTTTCCATTCCTAGTTTGCTGAGAGTTTTATCATGAAGGAGTGTTGAATTTAGTCCAATTTTTTTTCTTCATCCATCAAGATGGTCATATGGTTTCCTCTTTTTTCTAGTACTCTGATGAATTACGTTGATTGAGTCTCAAATGTTAAACCACTCTGATTCCTGGAATAAACCACACTTGAGCATGAGTATTATCCTTTTCATATATCACTAGATTCAGTTTGCTAATATTTTCTTAGAAAACTTAGCATCTGATAATTTCCTTTCTTATAATGTCCTTTTCAGGTATTGATATTCAAAGTGGACTGGCATGTAAAAAGAAAAAGCATTCCCTTTTTTTCCTATGTTCTGGAAATTTTCTGTAACATAATTATTGTTTCGTCCTTAAATGTTTGGAAGAATTGACCACTAAAAGCATCTGGACCTAATTTTATCTCATATAAAAGATCCTACAAATCCTTACTTCATTTTTTCACAACAGGAAAAAATCTACATAGAAATCAGATTACAAACCTCTGAGTACCTCCCACACTGTACTCCCCAATACCCACCACTCTCCCCCTCACTCTTGTCCCCAGGATGTGTAGGATCGTGGGACCCAATACCACCATAGCTTCATCATTTTAAGTCTCCCAGCACATTTTAGCTCCACAGTGAGTAACCATAGACCAATGGGATAGTTACCAAAATACTGTCTGACTTACTTCACTCTCAGCCTTGTACTCCAGGGATCCAAATATTGTAAATTTAAAAGATCCAAGGGTCTTTGGATCAGTCAAAATTAACCATAGTATGCTAGGATAACAAATAACTCCAGAATCCCAGGGACTTACTCCATCAGAGATCTTTCACTTGATCACAATACATGACCATTTCAGGTTACTCTAGACATGTTCTTGACCCCTTGGGGACCCAGGCTAATGGAGCAGGTTCTACCTTGAGCATGGCTGCCACTGGAGCTGAGGGAAAGAGAACACAGAGAACCATGTGCTGACTGCCAAAGCTACTACCCAAAAGTAGCAGGTATCACTCCCACTTACATTCATTCCACTAACCAAAGCAGGTCACATCCAAACAGAACCCAACAAGGTAAGGCTATATTTGTGAACAACAGTGTTCTGACCAGATTTAGAGCACCAATTGTCCATGTCTTTCTGGCTCCCACATCATCCTGAGTCACCCCAATACATATGTACACACACACATACCCAAACACATACACATACAGAACTTGGGTTCTACAAAAGGACTCCTGGTTCCAATGAGATGAACTGTATGGGCTCAGAATTGCTTTAGACCCCACATCCCCATGTCCCAGACTGCTTAGCAGAGAAGCATATTTTGGTGGTGCAAAAGCAATCTGATTCCAATGGGGAAGCATGGCTTTCACTTTCTTTAACCATATTTCACTGATAGGTAAAGAAAATACCTAAAATACACATTACTGAGTCCCTGCATCTAAGTCCTGGTCTTCAGTTGGCAGAATCAGTAGAAGAGACATCTTACTCCCCCATTCCTGCTACTACCTGCACATTCCCTTTTCTTTTGATGAAACAATACATCAGTTTCCTTCTGGGGACTCCTCCACTCCATGCCAAGCTCCAGTATCAGGCCCTGAGTTAATCCAATGATGTGTCCCACTCTGGCTCATGGCCACAGAGAGCACAAACACCTGAGGCTGTAAGGCTAAGACATCTGTTTGCTGGAACCTGTAGGAAACAAGAATGTTCTCTCCCTTCAGAGGGGGTTACCAGAAGCAAATTCCTTTCTCCCTCTGAAGGATAGGCTATAAGGGTATGAAGCCCAAAGATGTCATTGTCATTTACATTGGGAATTCTCAACCTTGGCTCTATTGACATTTGGCCTAGATGATTCTTTGTGGTGGGGCCATCCTGTGCATTGAAGGATGTTGGGCAGCATCCCTGGCCTCTACCCACTGGATACACATTCTCAATTATGGCAACCAAAAATGTCTCCAGACATTGCCAGATGTCTGTGTGGGGCTAAATCAGCCCAAGTTGAGAACCACTGGTTTATGTCAAAGCCAGTTCCAGCAGTGTTTTCTGTCATTTGCAACAAACAGAAAGCTATTACAGCACATATGAATGATACCTTTGATCATGTCTTAGAAATATTTTAAAGTGGGATAGTATGAATTAAATTCCTCCAATGAACCTCATGTTTGCTTGTTTTTGAACCATTTATTTTAAATAAATTTAAATCTTACTTTCATTTATAAGGTTCTAAAGGCAAGACAAGGTTTTAGTTTGGAAGACAGCCTTTAAAATACTGGTTTAAGTATTAAATAGGGTTGGAAAGAAGGACACCAAATTCTAACTTAGTCTAATTGTGTCATATTTGTAATTAGGCCACAAATTTCAAGGAAATAGTGCATCCAAACAGAAAGAAGAGTAAGATTAAGAAATGAACAAAGTCAGGGTGCCTGGGTGGCTCAATTGGTTAAGTGTCTGACTTTGGCTCAGGTCATGATTTCATGGTTTGTGGGCTTGAGCCCCACATTAAGCTCTGCGCTGATGGAGCAGAACCTGGAGCCTCTTCAGATCCTCTGTCTCCCTCTCTGCGCCCCCCCCCCCCGCTCTCTCTTCTCCCTCTTTCTCTCTCTCAAAAATAAATAAAAACATTTAAAAAAAGAAATGAGCAAAGTCATTATGTTCTTTAATTCTTAGCAAAAGAATTAGGTCATTTGCAGAAAAAGCACAAGAAAAAACATCAGTCCCAGGAGCTAGGGGGAGGGCCATGTCTTTGCTTTGTACCCATCCTGGGCAATCCCTGATCAGATGCAGATGCCTCCCAGAACGGGATGAGACCTTGGACCTAAGCCATTTTCTTCTGCCAAGGGCAGTACTCAATGAGGCACTCAGCTGAGAGCTGGCAGCTGCCAATACTAATGGGTCTGAAAGAATCTGCCAGCACTATGGGAATCTGAGTGGCTTGGGTCCACTGGTGTGAGTGGCTGATCCAAGCAGGATGGTATCTACTCCAAGGCTCGATTGAATGTGTACCACAAAATATAAATCTTACATCATTAGATTATTGGTTTCAGGGGGGCCTGCATCTTGTCTTTCTACTTATCATTGTATCCTTAGCACCCAGAACAAAGCCTTGCACATGGTAAGGGCTCAACAAAAATGTATTGGTCAGTTAGCACTTGGACAAGTAAGTATTGCTTCACAAATGCTGAAACATTGATTACAGTAAGTTTCAGTGTCATTCCAGGGTTCTCAGCTGGGTTATCTGTATACAAATTTTGTACTACTAAATTGTGTAGATTCATTGTTTCTTATAAGAGTTATAAAATTGTACAAATGTAGGTATAAAGTTTATTTTAAACAGCATAACCCCCTACTTGCAAAGGCAAGTCAGTCAATCCTCATGCCAGGCTACTCTTAAGAGAGTGCAGGGAGGGGCAGTGAATAGCAATCCTCAATGATGGAATGAGGCAGAAAACACCTCCAACATCACTCCCCTTCTTGAGAGACCAGGGGCCTCTTGGCACCTAGCACATGCCTTCCAGTCGGGCCAGCTGGGTGAGAGAAACACACACTGAGATGGCTGGGGTTCCTCTGTGGAAAGGGGGTGGGGAGCATTTTGGACAGCTTTTTGGAAAGCTGTAAAATAAAATGCAGTTCAGAACACATGGTGTTTGATCAAACAGAGCCTCCTCTCAAGTGCCAAGACTCAGCTAAGGGACCTAAAACTACATGTTATAAGCCAGCCTTTGCTTTCATATGCATCCGTGTGTTATTTCATTCTACTTGGGAAGAGAACCAAGTTGCCAAGTTAGGAGTGTGTGGGGTGTGTGTGTGTGTGTGTGTGTGTGTGTGTGTGTGAATCCTGGCACACAGTACATTCCACAGGATATTTTATTTCTCAGTTAGAACACAAGTTAATACTTTCTCATTTTTATTGTTTTTCTTAGCTGAAGTATATGTTCTCTACAGAATTATGGTCCTTTACAGTTATAACTACAATTACAAACCAAGATCAGGGATCACTAATTTCTTTTGTATTTGAAAGATTAATATTTTTTAAATGAGCCATTTTTTTTAATTTCCAAAGAGAAGGCATCATCAGTCTGTTTGCCGGCTGACAGGAGACCAGTGGTGTGCTTTGCTTAAACATATAGTTTGGTGGTTGCCAGACTTTGTTTTTTAATTTTTAACTTAATGTTGTGTTTGAATAGTTAGTGCTTGGAAATGATATGTAATTCAAAAGCAGATGTAGAGGAAAATTGAACTTCTCTCCTATCCTTATCCCTGAGCCACCAAGTTTCCCCCTGGAGACCCCCCTAGGCACTCACAGTTACCAATTGTTTTTTCTTGTACAAGTGGGAGCTTACACTATCACACTGTTCTGCACTTTGCATTTCACCTCCCAGTAGAGCTTGGGGATCACTTTATATCAGTGCAATTTCCTCCTTTTTAAAAAAATACCTACAAAGTATTAGCATTTAAGTTATTTCCAATCATTGGCTATTATAATTAATGACTTTGTAGACATGTTGTTTTGCACATGTGCAAGTACAGTTGCATAAAAAAATTGCTGGGTCAAAGTGTTTATTATTTTTATAGATAAAAACAAATTGCACCCCCTAGAGATTATAAATGGTTTACATTCCTTCCAACAATATATGAGACTTTTTTGTTTTTACTTTTATTCCAATAAAGTGTGTTGATTTTTTTTTAAATTTCTGCCTTTTTGATAGGTAGAATATGGTATTTCTGAAGGAAGTGGATGGAGGGGTATGACAAAATAAGACTGGACATGATAAATGTTGAAATTGGGTGATGGATATAGGCAGGGGAAGTTGATTGTACTGTTCTGCCTACTTTAGCATAAGTCTGAAGTTTCTACAGTAAAATGCTTGGTGAATGAGACTGATTTGTATTTACTTTTCTAAGACCTGCCTATGTATATATTTTTCCCATATTTCTATTAAACTGTTGAAACTTCTTCTAATTGATTCATAAGTATTTTCAATATTAGAAAAATTAACCCTTTGTTTATGAAATGGTTTTTAAATTTTTCTTATTTTCTGCTTTCACTTTTGAGCTTTCAGAATTTTTATATATATTTGAATTTAACAATCTTTGTTTTATGACTTCTGAGGGTTGTACCATAACTAGAAAGGCCTTTCCCACTCAAAGATCATTTTTTAAATTCATGTCCTCTAATAGTATGTTCATTGTTCCATTTGTTTAACATTAAAGCTTCAGTGGGTCTAGAATTTACATGGAGCTAATATTTACGACAGGGATCCAGTTTTATTCAGATGTTTCCCTATTGTCCTAACATCATTTTTATGTGATCCATTTATTCTACATGGATTTTATGCCCTTTATCAAACACTGAAACCTGAAATCTCCAGAGGTTTTAGGGCTTCCCTATTCATGGGCCTGCCTCCCATGGTTTTTCTGGTAAAGCTAAAACCCATGATTTCTTTCTCTTATCCAATTGCATTGGCTAGTACCACCAGAACAATGCTAACTAATAATGATGATTGTGGACATCCTTGTCTTGTTCCCAACTTTAGTGAGAATATTTGTATTTCCCCATAAAGCATGATGCTGGTTTCAGATTGAAATGGGTATCTTTTATTTTAAGGAAGTACCCAAGTATTGCTCATTTCAAACTAAAATATCCAATAATTACTAATTTCAACTCCAAAATCTCTGTGGCTTGAACAAATAAAGACAGTTTGGGTTTGTTTTTTATCACTCAAATCACAAATCACAGCCCACCATGGATCATGGGGCAGTGTGAGAGCTCTAATCTCTGCAGTCACTTAGGGACCTATGCTTCTTCCATCTACCATTTCCCAGAGCCTCAGAGGCCTCCCTGAATTCTCTGTATCTGGGTAGCAGAAAACAAGAAACAACATATAGGAAATTGTTTGGGAGATGTTCTATGAGTCAGGCCTAGAAATGGCTGATAGCTCTTCTTTCCACATTTCGTTAAAAGAACTCCTACCTGTGAGAGAAGCTGAACAACGTTGCCTATCTTTGTGCTCGACTTCACAAAGAAGGAAAAAATAATTTAGTTAATGCATTGCTGTGTTCATTATTCCTATTATTTCCTGTCTACCTCTATGCATTTTACCCATATACGTACTTTTATGTATATAAACAAGTCATTTTCTTTACCAGTCAGGACTGGCTACATTATGCTGTAGTAATAGACAACCTAAATATCTCAGCTTACGAAAAGTCCACACATCCAGCACAGTTCAGAGGAGTGGCTCTGTTCATCCCAGTTATTCAGGGACCAAGACTGATGGAGGGACCAAGTGAAACATACTTCCATGATAGCTGGGTAGGTGAACAAAAGGCTATAAAGTCAGGCACTACATTTTGTTGACAAAAGCAAGTGACGTTCCATGACTAAATGCTGGGATAAAGAAATGCAACTCTCCCATGTACTTGTATATAAGAGGTAAACCAGATATAAGTGAACTGTGGAAGTACCTGCATTACTTAGTGTGTAGGGCAGGTATTCCAAAGCCTATCTCACATATAATCTATAATTGTCTTTATGTTCACAGACATGTATTAACATAACTGGAAAACACTGAAATGCACTTCACTCCCAAAGATAGGATAAAGTATTTAAGAAATTGCTAAAACCTTGGTCAACATGGGCCTATGTCAATATCAATACCATTAGCCACTAAACTCAACAGATCCTATCTAAAAAGAGCGTGTCCACATTTGTTTTTTGTAAAATGGATAAGTCAACCTTAATGGATTTCACTAACCCATTCTACAGCCTCCAATCCAAGGACTAACATTTACTGTGCCTAAAGATTTTAAGTCAGTTGGAGACTGTCAAATACCATACAGATGCCAAAACTAAACTCTACCAGCAAAGATTTGTAGAAATTAAATACAAAACCAAAAAATCTCTTAAGCAGTTAAATTTTCAATAGTTCTTCTCTTTCAAGTTTTAGAAACAAATTTCCCCTCTTTTTTTATGGACTACCAGGTACAAAGTATTACAAGAAAGCATATGTATTCCAGGGAAATAAATCAATGGAGAAATGTGAATTAATTCCTACTATGTGCAAAAGCCCTTGGAATGTGTAATTTGTTTTTCCATTTCCACCCATTTTTCAAGTTTCTAACTGGAACTTTATTGGTTGTGGGATAGATCAGAATAGGTCAGCATGAAACCTGAGTTAAAAGTGCAATGTGGAATGGATAATCTTCCAAGGTTTTTAAAAAATGTTTTATTTATTTATTTTGAGAGATAGAGAGTGGGGCAGAGAGAGAGGGAGAGAAAGAGAATCCCAAGCAGGCTCCACACAGTCAGCATGGAGCCTGATATGGGGCTCAATCTCATGAACAGCAATATCTTGACCTGACCCAAAACGGAGAGTTATATGATTAACTGACTGAGCCACCCAAGCACCCCAGCAGTGACTCTACCCTGACCAAGTGTTTGAACAAATGATCTGGGCTAAGCCTTTAAACCCTTCTGTTAAAGAGGAAAAAAAAAAAAAGGATAGGAAGGGTTTGGGGAATTCCCCTGAATGGCTGGGACTCCATTTGCTCCCCCTGCCTTATTCTGACCTCCACAAGGCCAGACTGTGTTTGCACTCTGCCTTGTCCCCTTATTTGCCTCTTCAGCTAACAATCACTGAGAACCACTATGTCCCAGATTCTGTGCCAAATCATGGAGATACAACACAGAATAAAAGTTGGCTGTACTTTTGAGAAAGTCATAATCTAATTTTAAAAATGTTTATTTATTGGGGCATCTGGTGGCTGAGTCGGCTAAGCATCTGACTTCAACTTGGGTCCTGTTCTCATGGTTTGCAGGTTCGAGCCCCACATTGGGCTTTGTGCTGACAACCCAGAGCCTGGATTGTGCTTTGGATTCTGTCTCCCTCTCTCTCTGCCCCTCCCCCACTCACAGTCTGTCTCTCTCAAAAATAAATAAAAACATTTAAAAAAGTAAAAATGGTTATTTTAAAAGTCTTTTTTATTTCAGAGGCATTTTATATTTTTATGCTGGCAATATACATTCCTATCACAAGTGGCTTTTACAAAAATGAGTTTATATTGATGCCTCTTTTTTTTTTAATTTTAACTCCAGTTAACATACAGTGTTATACTTGTTTCAGGTGTACAATAATGATTCAACAATTCTATACATTACTCAGTGCACACCATGACACGCACACTCCTGGAGTACCTGACTGGCTCAGTCAGTAGAGCATCTAACTCTTGATCATGAGGTTGTGAGTTTAAGCCCAACGTTGGCATAGAGTTTACATTTTTTTTAAAGTTATTCTTAATCTCCTTTACCTGTTTCACCCATCTCTCACCCACCTCCTCTCTGGTAACCATCAGTTTGTTCTCAGTAGTTAAAAGAACTATTTTTCAGTTTTTGGTTTGTCTTTCTCTGTCTCTCTCTCTTTTTTTTTAATTGTTCATTTGTTTTGTTTCTTAAATTCCACATATGAGTGAAATTATGTGGCATTTGTTTTTTTCTGACTGGCTTATTTCATTCAGGATTGTACTCTCTAGATTTATCCACATTGTTGCAAATGGCAAAATTTCACTCTTTTTTATGACTGAACAATATTCCATTGTATATTCCTATTGTATATATCCACTTCTGTATTCATTCATCAATTGGTGGACACTTGGGGTGCTTCCATAATTTGGCTGCTATAAACAATGCTGCAATAAACATAGGACTGCACATATATCCCTTCAAATTAGTGTTTTTGTATTCTTTGGGTAAATACTCAGTAGCATAGTTGCTGGATCATAGTGTAGTTCTATTTTTGATTTTTAAGGAAACTCTATGTCATTTTACACAGTGGCTGCACAAGTTTGCATGCCCACCAACAGTGCATGAGGGTTCCTTTTACTCCACATCCTCACCAACACTTGTTGCTTTTTGAGTTTTTTATGTTAGCCATTCTACAGGTAAGAGGGGATATCTCACTGTGGTTTTGATTTGCATTTCCCTGACGATGAGTGATGTTGAGCATCTTTTCATGCATCTGTTGGCCATATGTATATCTTCTTTGGACAAATGTCTGTTAATGCCTTCTGCCCATTTTTTCATTGGATTATTTGTGGGGTTTTTGGCGTTGGGTTATATAAGTTATTTATATACTTTGGATACTAACCCTTTATCAGATAGGTCCTTCATAAATGTTTTCTCTTCTTCAACAGGTTGCCTTTTAGTTTTGTTGGTTGTTTCCTTCACTGTGCAGAACCTTTTTATTTTGATGTAGTCCCAGTAGTTTATTTTTACTTTTGTTCCCCTTGCCTCAAGAAACATATCTTAAAAAACGTGGTTGCGGCCAATGTCAGAGAAATTACTGCCTGTGCTCTCTTCTAGGATTTTTATTGGTTTCAGGTCTCACATTTAGGTCCTTAATTCATTTTAAGTGTATTTTTGTGTATGGTGTAAGAAAGTGGTCCAGTGTCATTCTTTCACATGTAGCTGTCCAGTAAGAAAAGGGATATGTACATGAGGGCAACTCGTACGAACTGCTTCCCAACACCTGGAGGGCTGCAGGTACTGCCTCATTTTCTTCACTTTTCCAGATTTAATCAGAACTAGCTCAAGCCTCCACCTACAGACTGGCAAGAGTTCTAGGATTACAAACATGCACGTTCTTGTCTTCTTCTAGATCATCTGGATCATCACCTGGAATCCTCCACCATGGTCTTCTTCCAAGTAAAGGAAAGCCCTGTCATTACGCAGCCTCCATTTCTAGTCTGGTTCTCACTGCCCTTCTGCACGGCCTCACAACTGGTTCCCCACCTGTCAACAGCGCTGACCCATGCTGCAGCCAATAGGCCTTGCAAGGGAAGATGCCATGCAGCATTCTACACTCCCTCTGTGCTAAATCCACCTGGGTCCCCACCACCCAGTCTCTCAGGACTGTGGCTCAAAGTCCTCAGTTCCTCCACACAACCTTCCTGCATTCTCTTCCAAGGAGGTACACAGCTTCGGGCACTTCACAGAGTCCACAGTGACTTGAGGATTCCTCCAGTGGCATGACTGCTTTCCTTTTCAATACTGGAAATATGTTGGCTTTACTTCTCTTTTTCAGGCATTGTTGTTGTGGCAGACCTAGATCTTTGGTCTACCTGGCAAGCAGGAGGACCTATTCCCAGATATTCTGGCAGTTCACTTTGTGGTCTTGAATCAGGGCCACAGCTTACAGTTGTGAAAGCGGCACATTGCACAACTTCAAGAGAGGGATTGCTGGGTCAGAGGACAGATGCACACTTTATTTCACAAAGGAACTGACAGTTTCCAGAATGACTGTACCAGTTTGTACTCCTGTTAGCAACGCCCTGTCTCCCCACATCTTCGTCAGGCCTTGACTCACCCATCCTTCTCATTGTTGCCATCCTGATAGGTCTGAAGTGGTTTCCTTTACTATTATTTCCAGAGCTGGAGTACTGGTGACACTGAGCCCTTGTTGTTTCTAGTCTGTCTTTGTCATGAACCTATGCCTTAGTGACGAATTTGGGAATATGCTTACTCTATATGGTATATTTTAAAGATGGCAAATAATAGAACACCAGTCCCCTCGCCCCTGCCCAAATATTAGTTTTTCCAAAGCACGATAAGTTCATCATCTCCTTGGATCCCCACAGCCATAGACTGCCCAGTGCTTTCCCATGCATGCCCTCTGCTGTGGGCCACTGGGCGCAGTGCTGAGAGAGGCACTGGGGAGGGATGGAGACCATGCATGACATAAGCATAAGGTTTGCATTGAAGTTCTGGAAATGGATGGAGGAGATGGTTGCACAATAAAGGAAATGTACTGCTGAACTGTACATTTAAAATAATTAAAATAATGAATCAAAGGTATATTCTACCACATTTTTAAAAATACTTATTTATTTTTGGGAGAGCACAAGAAGAGGAGGGGCAGAGGATCCAAAACGGCTCTGTGCTGACAGGCTGACAGCAGCAAGCCGGATGTGGGGCTCCAACTGATGAGCCATGAGATCATGATGTGAAACACTGACCTGAGCCAAAGTCAGGCGCTCAACCAACTGAGCCACCCAGGTGCCCTATTCTACCATAATTTTTAAATATTTTGTTAATGTTTACTTATTTTGAGAGGGAGACAAAGACAGAGAGAGAGCATGAGTGGGGAGGGGCAGAGAGAGAGAGGCAGACACAGAATCTGAAGCAGGCTCCAGGTTCTGAGCTGTCAGCACAGAGCCCGACACAGGACTGGAACTCATGAACCTTGAGATCATGACCTGAGCTGAAGTTGGACGCTTAACCAACTGACCCACCCAGGTGCCCCTTACCACAATTTTTAAAAGTCACCCTTGTTGCCTTGTGGATCAGATGCTAGAAAGGCAGGAGTGGAAGCAGAAAGACCAGATAGAAGGCGACTGTAGTAGCAGAGGCAAGAAACAGTAACTTAGATCAGAATGGTGGTGGTGCAGATGTGGGTGCAGGGATATCCTAGCATTCCCACTTGTTCCTGAAAATCAGAAATTCTGTGCAAAAATGCTAAAAGCCTATGTCCCACTGCTTATAAATGGAAAAAAGTTATGCCACATTGTACGGCAACCCCAAACCCCAATCAATTTTCTAAAACATAACTGCAACATGGTGAAATGTCTCTATATAAGTAATATATAATACTACAGTGTAAAATGCTTAAGACATCATTTTCAGATCTCCAAATAATGTGACTGTTATGTGCCATATGTTAATTTGGTTTGTAGGCAATAACATGTACAGCTTGCATGCTACAACATAAACATTTTGTTTACAGTGAGCCATGGCAAATAACAAATAGCAATGAATATATTTGCGTAAAAAAATGCAGACAATGTGGTACCTGGGTGGCTCAGTAGGTTAAAAGCATCTGACCTTGATTTTAGCTCAGGTCACAATCTCACAAACTGTGAGATTGAGTCCCACATCAGACTCTGCAGTGACAGTAGGGAGCCTTCTTGAGACTCTCTCCATTCCTCTGCCCCTCCTCTGCCCCTCCCCCACTCACTCTCTAGTTCTCTCTCAAAAATAAATAAGCTTTTTAAAAAATGCAGACAAAAATTTTCAATAAAAGTAATGCTTTCTTTTCTTTTTTTTTTTTAAGGCTATTTCTTGTAATGTTCACAAGTTCTGGGAATTAGGGTGTTGGTCTCTTTGGGGGGGGGCAAAAATTTACTGTCTACTAGATTTTGGAAGATACCAGGAAAAATGTAAAGAACTTGAGTTCTTTGTGATGGTACTCAGCTACTGAACCCGGGAGCTCTTACCTCTGGGTTTCTTATTTTATGAAATCACACATTTCCAAATTGTTCAAGCAAAAATAATTTTTTAAGCATTTATATTTGGCTGTTTTCCAACTGATATTGACAACATCTTCATGATACATGGTTTTATCCAGTTGATACTTATCCACTAAATTTATACTTGTGAACAACACCAAAGTAACCAGACTAAAAATTCAAGTGAGTTACAGCAAAGATCCCAGATAAACAAGGGGAAAAACACTTGTCCATAGATAATCTACCAAATTATGATCACTACTTGGAGAATTTAAAATTAATCTATATTATTAAAGCATATGTTTGAGAAGGAAGAAAGACTTGCTGTATATATTTCAAGTATTAAGGTAAAAAGGTAGCTTGTCCAGGGCACCTGGATGGCTCAGTCTGTTGAGCATCCCACTGCTGTTCAGGTCATAATCTTGCACAGTTCGTGAGTTCGAGCCTCTCATTGGGCTCACTGCTGTGAGTGCAGAGCCTGTTTTGGATCTGCTGCCCACCTCTCTCTCTGCCCCTGCCCCCCACTGTCTCTTTTAAAAATAAATGTCTCTTTTGAAAAAATACAGTGGTCCTACATGGGCTAATCCATAATAATTTAATATGAAAATATAGTGTGCCAGCTTTTTCTAAATATACATCTAAACTAGATATCTCAGGAGTCCTTATTAATAAAACATTATGTTGCTACTGAACAGAAAGGAGCTCTGGGGAATGGGGCTAAAAAGAAGAAAAAGGCAAGGAAAATTCAGAATCTGGTCTCCTTGAAAAGGCGATTCAAAATACCTGCAAGAAGAAAAATGAGAATTAGGAAAAATACAACAGTACTTTAAAAAAATCTCTCCTCTTTTCTTTTTCCACATATTATTTAACACAGGGATTGCTATAATTGGCATGGATGGATGGATGGATGGACGGATCGATGAACAAATAGATGACTAGGAAGACTCATCATTTGGAATCATTTCTATGAAGAGTAGAAAAGACAGTAGGAGAATAATTATTCAGGAGCATGATCGTTTTCAATAATTGATCTCCTTTTCCTCATTCAGCAGCAGCCACACATCCTCCCTATATCCTTCAGCATGCCTAATGGTTGTAAGGAGTGCTAAAGTCTATCTGTGAACTCAACTTTTAATGTAAGACTCTAATTTTGAAATTACATGGACCCTACTGGGTTTTTATGTTGTACATTTTATGCATCAACATACAATATAAATAAAAAATATTTATAGACCCAAAAGATTGTTTTAAAATATGGTGGAAACAAAATGGACCAATTAATGTGTGAGCAACAGTAAAAAAAAAAAAAAAAAAAAAAGATACTACTATGTAAACTCACCTATTAGAAAGTAGAGTGGACTCTCCAATCTCCCGCTACTTATTTAAGCCTACATCCTAGTCCTGACTCAGTTAGAAACATGTTTTGATACTTTAGACAACTTAACTTGGCTATTTAAGAGCTCTGTTTCCCTGACAAGAGAGTGTTGAACCAGGTGGCTGTTATGGTATCTCTCAGTTCAAAAACTGAGTTCAAAAACTATCATTTCAGTGAGTAGTAGTTTGAACTAATGTGTAAAGAAAAACAAATGTCAAGTCCTCCGGCTAGATTTTAACCACTAAATAAGAAACTCTGGGCTATTCTCCAAAAATCTTAAAATTTAGTTAGAGTCCAAGGAGACAGAATTGCTGAAAATAAGTTGTGTTGCTGTATGGAAACAAACCAAAATATGTTTTTAACCAAAATATTTTATTTATGTGTTCATACAGTCATACTTTTAGTTATCTACCCCCCAAATCTCCAATATTATAAAAGTTATTTTAAATTCTAAGCCTGTAATTAATAGTTTTTCAGGTTTTATTTGCTTGTTTTTTAGCTTGCAATTCTAAAATCTTGCCTAGGAATAGAGACCTCCCTGTTTGGGGCATTTATGCTCTTCAAGTTACATAAGTGGGAATATTTAAGTGTGGTATTATCATTTTATGCAGATTTCGATCTTTTCTCTGATGCGAGCTTTTATGGCGATTTCCCTGAATCAACCCTTCCTTCCCGCTTCTCTTTTGTAAAGCATTTGGCCCATTTTAACTGCACAAATGCTGCTTACTTGTGTTTCTTCCATGCAGCTCCTGTTTGCAAGTACTCTATTCAGAAACTAACAAAAAATAATGTGAGATATGCAGCCATATTACAGAGATAGTAGCAAAAATATTTGGTTAAATGGATTTCCAAGATCAAATCTGTGGTTCCCAGCAAATTTATTGGTAAGTAAATATTTGTAGTAAACGGGTAACGCCGAAGTAAACATGAGGGCCATTGTGACAAAATCAATGTAGCATCATTAAAATAATAGATTAACCATTAAAATAATAGATTTCTGTGTCAGTGAAGAATGAATTTAAATGCAACGAATTAGTAACTACGGACCCTCACCTTGACTAGCAATTTTAAACTTCCCTTCCACCAAATGTTTAATAAACGCTGCCGACATGGGAAACAAATGGCTGACATAAGTCTCGCCCTCTTTTGCTTAACTTGTCTCCACTATGGATATAGTCTATGAATGAAAAGACAATAGTTAGAACCGGAGGTATTTACAAAAGGAATGAATAGTACCACAAAGATTTATAATACTCCTGTAACTTTTATAAGTATATTGGAAATAGTTTGTAGCAAATGTGATTCCAATAGATACCCACTAATACAAAAAATGCACATAAAACCACATTTCTGCTAAAGGCATTGTCAGAGAGAAGGAAAGAGACCAAATTTTGAAATAATGGGGTTTCGCGCCACAATTTATTTTTATCACATACTTTCTGTAAAAGAAATGCTCACACAAAGAACCTTCCTCAGTTAGACCAGCAGGTGGCGATATTGACCGTATGCCAGGACAGCCTAAACCTGGCTGGAACTTGTCATTGTTTCAAAAGAGTAATTCCCAAGAAATACAAATGAGTTAATCTTATCTGTGTTTTGAAACTTTCAAAGATATTATTCCATCCTATCAGAGACTACTGTGAACTCCCTTTGTAAAGCCTGATGATCCATCTATTTCTCTTGGCTGGATGTATAGCATTAAAGAGATGGCCTTTCTTTTCCAAGTCTTAGTCAACCAGTGGATATATACTTTATCTATTTCATAGTTAGAAAAGCACCACTGTTTACGTTGCCCAGGACAGAGCTTTGGAACTACATGGGAATTTTCCTATAAACATACGGAGCAACAATATGCATGAGAGAAAATGAGTTTATAATTGGAGTTAGAAGCATTAAAATAGTCCAAGCTATTCTCAGAATAATTTATATACCTACTACAAGCTGTTCAAGGATCCTCTGACAAACTCCTCTTTAATTGTATATTTATTGTATTTTTATTTGATATAAACTTATCTGTAGGGGAGGTTATTGTTTGCCTACTAAATGGAACAATCTGATATCAGGATTCTGAATCGTATCAACGAAATGAAACCAATTGGTCATATCAGAGACACATTTATAAACATAAGTACAAGTGCATCATGTGAGTAAAATGTTCACATTCTTTTTTACCAAAGGTTTCAGTGTTGTGCTACATATACCTTTCAGGCGCATCACTGAAATGCTAAATGAGTTATTTATCCCTTTCAGTTAGAGTAAAGGTTGGCAAACTTCTCTTAAGCAACCAGATAGTAAAATTTTCCTCTTTAAGGGGTAAGGGGCAAAACTGAGGATATTATGTGGGTATGTATACAGCCATTTAAGAATGTAAAAACCATTCTTAACTCAAGAACAGTACAGTACCCAGCAGCAGGCCAGATTTGCTTTGCAGGCTGGCGGTTGCCAACTAGTTTCTAGACAATAAACCCGATCATGTAAGCCAAGCCCAGAAAGACTCCCAGAAAGATAGACCCTAGCCCTGCCTATTATGTTAAATTTTTCCTGTTTAAAACTTTTGCCTGTTTGAAGTTCTATAGTAGAATTTGACATGGATCTTTAGTATTTTTTAAAACATATTTATTTTCATTAGGAAATAGAAAATCCTGAGCCCGAGATCAGAAAATCTGGTCCAAATGACAGCCATGATGCTGCCCAGTGGGCTGGGTATGGTGAGGGGAGCGAGTGAGGAAAAGTGTCACAGAGAAAACAAGCAGAAACCGCAACACTGAACACACATGAAACCACAGCATACGCTTTGCAGTAGAGACTTAGTTAGAATGTCTTTAAGCACCCAGTGTTAATGAGTCTTAGTTTAAAAATTTTTAAACTTTATGTTTAAATTTAAGTTTTGAAATTTTTACAAATCCTTAGCACTGTTGGCTTTGAAAGAAAAAATCTCACTTATTGCGGACTGCTCTGTACAGTGAGTTTCCTCCAGCAGCCACAACAGAAGAGCATTAGGAGGTGGGCTAGTGTTGGTGTTTATCCTCCGTGGAGATTTGAGGGCTAATGAACTAATCTGTAGAACTAACTTAGAATGAAACATGAGTTTCAGATTCACTGTTTCTCTTTCCTCCCTTTCACCAGGATCAGACGATATTTTGCAAAGTGGATTAGCTAGTAGGAAAGGAATAACATAAAATAACAGACTCGCTCAATAATTATTTTATCTTTGACTCTGCAGTATAGTCAGAGATACTCTCAGAAGCTTGCTTTTTAGAAATGAAGCAAAGAAACTTGAACAAGTGTGCCTGCCTGCTGGGCTGACTTAGAGCTAGGAGGGGCCTTCAATATCCTTCAACCCCAGTCTCTTTTTTACAGATGAATGAACTATGGCTCAGAGAAATTGTGTGGCTTACACAAAATCACACAGCAAGGAACTGGCTGGGCATATTATATACAGTCTGTTTAAGACAAGCTTTAGAGATCCAGGGTAGAGCTAAAAGGAAGTTATTTTTCTTTCAGTGAATGGGTCTTAGACTCACAAGATGACAGAGAAATACAAGTTAATTTGAATGCATTGTCCAGAGATCCAGTAACAATGGGAAATTAAGGGGTACAACTTTGATCACTCCATGCTGGTTCTGGTGAAAGTTGTAGGGAGTTGTGGGGGGGGGGGCAGTGAACATGCTCAGCCAACCTGTACATGCCCAGGAACTAAATTCTGCCACTTCTGAGTGGGGACCAGCCATACCGTGTTGGACAGTCTCCTATCATGGCACAGACCAGCAGTATGTTATTATTGCTCAGACAATTCCAGACAGAAGGGTATTGGACCCTACATTTTGTGGAATCAAAGGAAAGCATCAAAAGAGACCAAGCATTTCAAGGCTGGGCTCTCTAAACACAAATAACACACCAACTCCTGAAATATAAAATACACAAAGACTCTTACACCTTTACATATAAACACATCAAACTGTTTTATTATAATCAATTCCCATCAGCTTGTGTTGTTTTTAGATTTAAGGCTTCTACTCTGTGACCCATAAAATAAATTTTTCTTACAAATTAATATTTGCTCAGAGAGGGTTACAGGCATCTAAAGTGAATTACCCTTGTGCCCCCTATCAAAATGGTCTAAACATCTGGATTCCATGTGATTAGGACAGTGTTCATTTTAAAAGTCATGTCGCCTTCTAACCCATAACCTCATTACCATTCAGACTCTCCACTCATCTTCTCATCTATTCCAGAAAGAAATAGGAAGATGATTTTTTTAAGTTTTTATTTTAATTACAGTTAGTTAATATACAGTGTTATATTGGTTTCAGGTATACAATATACCGATTGAACACTTCTGTACAATACCTCGTGCTTATCACAAATGACCTCCTTAATCCCCATCACCTATTTCACCCATCCCCCTACCCACCTCCCTTCTGGTAGCCATCAGTTGGTTCTTTATAGTTAAGAGTCTGTTTCTTGGTTTGCCTGTCTCTCTTCCCCCCCCCCCTTGCTCATTTGTTCTGTTTCTTAAACTCCACATATGAGTGAAAACATGTGGTATTTATATTTCTCTGACTGACTTAGCATAGTATCTCTAGCTCCATCTGTGTCATTGTAAATGGAAAGATCTCATTCTTTTTTATGGCTGAATAATATTCCATTGTACACATATATACTGCTTCTTTATTCATTAATCAATGGACAGTTGGGCTGCTTTCATATTTGGCTTTTGTAAATAATGCCACTCTAAATATAGGAGTGCACGTGTCCCTTTGAATTAGTGTTTTTGTATTCTTTCAGTACTCAGTGGTGCGATTGCTGAATTGTAAAGTATTTTTATTTTTAGCTTTTTGAGGAGCCTCCGTACTGTTTTCCAGAGTGGCTGCTCCAGTTTGCATTCTCACCAACAGTGTAAGAGGTTCCCCTTTGTCCACATCCTCACCAACATCTGTTGTTTCCTGTGTTGTTAATTTTAGCCATCTGACAGGTGTGTTGAATGTATTTTTGTGGATGGTGTAAGCAAGTGATCCAGTTTCATTCTTTTCCCTGTAGCTGTCCAGTTTTCCCAACACCATTTTCTTAAAAGACTGTCTTTTTGGGGCGCCTGGGTGGTGCAGTCGGTTAAGCGTCCGACTTCAGCCAGGTCACAATCTCGCGGTCCGTGAGTTCGAGCCCCGCGTCGGGCTCTGGGCTGATGGCTCAGAGCCTGGAGCCTGTTTCCGGTTCTGTGTCTCCCTCTCTCTCTGACCCTCCCCCGTTCATGCTCTGTCTCTCTCTGTCCCAAAAATAAATAAACGTTGAAAAAAAAAAAAAGACTGTCTTTTTACTGTTGGATGTTCTTTCCTGCTTTGTCAAAGATTAATTGACCATATAGTTGTGGGTCCATTTCTCTAGTCTGTTCTATTGATCCGTGTGTATATTTTTGTGCCATTACTATACTGTCTTAGTAACTACAGCTTTGTAATATAACTTGAAGTCTGGGATTGTGATGCCTCCTGCTTTGTGTTTCTTTTTCAAGATTGCTTTGACTATTTGGGGTATTTGACATTCCATACGTATTTTAGGATTGTTTGTTCTAGCTCTGTGGAAAATGCTGTTAGTATTTTGATAGAGATGGCATTAAATGTGTAGATTGCTTTGAGTGGTATGGACATGTTAACAATATTTGTTCTTCCATTCCATGAGCATGGAATGTCTTTCCATTTCTTTGTGTTATCTTCAATTACTATCTGATGTATTTAATAGTTTTTTCAGAGTACAGGTATTTCACCTCTTTGGTTAGGTTTATTCCTAGATATCTTATTATTTGGGGTGCAACTATAAAAGGGATTGTTTTCTTAATTTCTCTTTCTGCTGCTTCAATGTTCGTGTAAAGAAATGCAATTTATTTCTGTACACTGATTTTGTATCCTGTGACTTTACTGATTTTGTTTATCAGTTCTAGCAGTATTTTTGGTAGTCTTTCAGGTTTTCTATATACAGTATCATGTCATCTGCAAATACTGAAAGTTTTACTTTCTCCTTACTGATTTGCATGCTTTTTATTTCCTTTTTGTTGTCTGATAGCTATGTCTAGGGCTTCTAGTACTATGTGGAATAAAAGTAGTGAAAGAGGACATCCTTGTCTTTTTCCTGTCCTTAGACCGAGAGCTTTTCCCCATTGAGGATGATGTTTGTTAGCTGTGGGTTTTCTTATGAAGCCTTTCTTATGCTGAGGTCTGTTCTCTCTAAACCCATTTTGTTGAGAGTTTTTATCACAAAGGATGTTTCACTTTGTCAAATGCTTTTTCTGTGTCTATTGAAACGATCATATGGTTCTTATCCTTCTCTTGTTGATGTGATATATCATGTTGATTGATTTGTGGATATTGAACCACCCTTACATCCTAGAAATATGTAAAATTCACTTGATCATGGTGAATGATTTTTAAAATGTATTGTTAGATTCAGTGTGCTAGTATTTTGTTGACGATTTTTGCTTCCTTATTAATCATATTGGCCTGTAGTTCTCTTTTTTTGTGGTGTCTTTATCTGGTATTGGTATCAGGGTAATGCTGGCCTCACAGAATGAATTTGGAAGTTTTCTTCCTTTTCTATTTTTTGGAATAGTTTGAGAATATTCTCTTATAATTGTTTGTATTTCTGTGGTGTTGGTTGTTATTTCTTCTCTCTCATTTGTGATTTTATTTGTTTTAGTCTTTTCTCTTTTTTTCTTCCTAAGTCCAGTTAGAGGTGTATCAATTTATTTATTTATTTTTTCAAGGAACCATCTCCCGGTTTCATTGATCTGTTCTATTGCTTTTTTTAGTTTCTGTATAATTTATTTCTGCTCTAATCTTTATTATATACTTCCTTTTACTGGCTTTAGGGTTTATTTGTTGTTCTTTTTCTAACTTCTTTCAGAGTAAGGTTAGATTGTTTATTTCAGATTTTCCTTCTTGAAGTACCTTTAGCTTTTGTTTGTCTGGGGAATTCTTTTTATCTCTTTCTATTCTGAAATATAGCTTTGCTGGATAGAGTATTCTTGGCTGCAAATTTTTCCCATTAAGTACTTTGAATATATCATGCCACTGCCTTCTGGCTTGCAAAGTTCCTGCTGAAAAATCCCCTGCTAGCCTTATAGGGTTTCCCCTGTATGTAATTATCTTCTTTTGTATTGTGCTTTTGAAATTTTTCTTTGTCAGTATATTTTGCATTTTAATTATATTAATGTTTGGTGTGGCTCTGCTTTTGTTGACTTTCCTGGGGATTCCCTGTGCCTCCTGGATCTGGACACATGTTTCCTTCCCTGTGTTGGAGAATCAGCCATTATTTCTTCAAATAAATTTTCTGCCCCCTTTTCTCTCCTCTTCTTCTTCTGGAACTCCTATAATGTGAATGTTATTATGTTGATGGAGTCATCAAGTTACCTAAGTATATTCTCACTTTGCATAATTCCTTTTTCTCTCTTCTTTTCAGCTTAATTACTTTCCATTACTCTGTCTTCTAGGTCATTAATTTGTTCCTCTGCTTCCACCAGCCTGCTGTCAATCCATCAAGCATGTTCTTCACTTCATTTATTGAGTCCTTTATCTCTATTATGTTATCTTTTTAATCTCTGTGTTAAGGGTCTCACTAATGTCTTCTTTTACTCTTTTCTCAAGTCTGCTGAGTAACCTTCTGATCATTGCTTTAAATTCTCCATCAGGCATGTTACTTATATCTGTTTTGCTTAGACTTCTGCCCACCGCCTTGTCCTGTTCTTTCATTTGGGAAATATTTCTCTGTCTTCTCATTTTGTCTAAGTTTCTGTGTCTGTTTCTATGTGTTAGGAAAGTCAGCTACTTCTCTTATTCTTGAGGGTAATTGCCTTATGCAGAAGAGATCCTGTAGTGCCCTGCAGTGTAGTGTCCCCTGTTTCCTAGAACCTGGCACTTTAGGGGATGTCTCCAATGTGTGCTATGAGCTCTCTGCTGTTGTGTCTTGATGCTTTATCCTTCAGGCCAGTCATCTGCAGAGGTTCTCCTTGCCAATTATGGGCAGTGTTTGGTTCCTGGCCTGAATGTGGTGAGTTTTAACTAGGTGTGCTCTGGTCTGCTTGTGAAAGGAGATATGTTGTTAGCACTCCTGGAACCAAGGTCTGAGTCACGAGATGTAGTATGAACAGGGGTTTGGGCTGGTCTTCTGGGGGATGGAGCATAGAGGGAGGGGTTCAGTGTAAGCAAGGTAGGTTGCCAGAATCTGTGCTGTACTGGTTCCCACAGGTGGCTCTGTGTTTATGCTGAGGTGGTGAGGGAGAAAAATGGTGCCTGCCAATTCCTTTGTTCCCAGAGGGGTCTCTCTGTGAATTCTGTCTCTGTGGGACATGCTCCAAGCTGAGCAAATAACCTCCCCACTGTGTGCCTCAGGTGTTCTTCAGATTGCTGTTTCCATGCTGTATGTCAGACGGCTGTTTGTCCTACCTTCTCTCCAAAAGCAGTCCCAATGCCTCTGGGCTCTCCCAGCACTGAAGCCCACTGACCTTTAGAACTCCAGGCTTCAAGTCTTGCTGCTTGCCAGAAGTCATGAAACTCAGGCCCTCTGGTTTTCCAAGCCAATTTCTATGGGGATTCATCTTCCCTGAGGGCTCCCCTCTGTGTTATTCTGTCTCTGGACCTTTTACTCAACCACAGCTCCCTCCCACTGCAGTGGCCATGATCTGTTTCTCTCCCAAACCACATTTCTATACTTCCTGCCTTCTTCACTGTGGCCTCTTCTCCACCTGTATTTGAAGAGTTTATTTGCCAGGCTTCAAGTTGATTTCTGGGGTATTTAGGATGATTTCATTGTTATTTAGTTGTATTCATGGAATGCGGCAAACCTACAGCCCTCCCACTCTGCCACCATCTTTCTTTCCTAAAAGGATGATATTTTAAAATTTTATCTACTTGAAATTTTTAAAAATATTTTTTCCGATATAATGCTAGACAAATGCCAACATAATGCCAAATGCAATGTGCAAACTGGCTTGCAAATGGCAAACATGGAAACATCCCCCGGTTCCGGCTCCAAGTGGTGCTCCCTTCTCTCCTACAGGAAAGAGAAGGTACTGCAGGCACCATGTGAACAGTCACAAATGCCCCGTAAAGTAAATTTCCATTATCTTGTATGCCCAGAAAATGTTTGTTTAAAAAATATGGTGAAGAGGGGTCTGCCATCACAGTGCCCACTGTGTGTCCTTAGACATTGGCTGTCCCAGCTCATCCCAACACATTTTTTCAGCTCTAGCTTGCCTGAAAGAGCTTTTTCTTCTTTGGTTGAAAGATCTTAAAGAAGTGAGCCTGAATCTCCTCTGGTCCTGGCTCTGGCTCTGTGATGAAGCCTATCTGTAGTGGAAGAGACATGCAGAACCAGAGAGAGGTTAGGCAAGGGGGTAGAGACAGGGTTAATAGCTCAGAGTCCCTGTTTCTGATCACCTCTGGCTTTGCCCTTGTATTACCCAGCTAAGTAAATGATGAATCTCTTATTTTGCTTAAGTGAATATGAGTTCAAATTCAGTCACTTGCAACCAAAGAATCCTGACTGAAATAAAAACCACTGTAGAGGCCAGTCCACCTACTGCTATGATGCAGACACATGTTATCATGTAGTTTAAAAGGATAGTAGTGTTACTCCTGGACCAAATAAAAGAAGACATTGTGCTTTATCTCTACACTTTCTATCTTAAGTCATCTCAGCTACTGGAATTTGGAAGAGGAAATAGGCTTTGCCACTTGCTGATTTTTCCTTGGGAATTCCTATATTGATCCACTTGGGCTGCTATAAAAAAATATCATAGACTGAGTGGTTTAATTTTTTCTTTAATGGAGCTTACTCCATGCCAAACTTGGGGCTTAAACTCATGATCCTGAGATTGAGAGTCATGTACTCTACCAACTGAGCCAGCCAGGCACCCCAAATTGAATGGTTTAAACATAGAAATTTATTTCACACAGATCTGGAGGTTGGAAAGTACCAGATCAAAGTTCTGTCAGCATTCAGTTCCTGGTAAAAGCTCTCTTTCTAGTTTGTAGATGGCTGGCCACCTTCATGGTGGAGAAAGAGAGAAAGAGAGAGACTTGGACCTCCCTGGTGTCTCAGGTTTGTTTTTTTTAATGTTTATTTATTTTTGAGAAAAAGAGAGACAGAGTGTGAGTTGAGGAGGAGCAGAGAGAGAGAGAGTCACAGAATCCGAAACAGGCTCCAGACTCTGAGCTGTCAGCACAGAGCCCAATGTGAGGCTCAAACTCATGAACTGCGAAATAATGACCTGAGCCAAAGTTGGATGTTTAACCAACTGAGCCACCCAGGTACCCCACTGGTGTCTCAGAATTACACTAATCCTGTTGGATCAGAGTTCCACCATTATGACCTTTATTTAACCTTAATTACTGCCAAAAAAGGCTTATCTCCAAATACAGTCACATTGGGGATTGACCTTTCAACGTATGAATTTTACAGAAACATAACAGTCCACAACAGTCCCTTTCTGAGGGAAGGACTCTCTCAGAAACGTGAAGGCCAGAATGATAACAGCTGTTGAGGAAGGGAGGCACAGAGATTAGATCAGCCATTCTTGACCAGTTTAGTTCAGCAAACATTCATCAGTTCATTGCTATATACCCGGACCTGTGCTAGCACACCGAAATAAAAGTGAATAAGCTATATAGGCCCTGGTATAGGCAGAGTGTTCCCTCCTAGCAGAGGTGGAAACTGGGGGCTGTGTGGTCACCAGCTGGGACATCACTGGTCTGGCATTTGGATAAGTGCCTGTCTAGTGCCAACCACAGGACTTGGTCTCCATCACATTGCTCTAGGTGTTTGCTGTGCCTTAAATAAGAAGTGAATTTCAAGATATCCAACATGCTAAACTTAAGTTATGGGAAAAAATGGATAAAGCTACGTGCCCTACCCTTAAGGAGATTTCTGATGAAGGAGTAATTGGCCAGCAAATAGATACATTTGATGTAATACAAAAAATAATCAGAGTGGTGAGGGTTCAAAGGTGCTACAGAACCCAGGGGAGGGTCTTTTACACTTCAGGACACACAGGTAACCTTCACAGGTGAGACAGGCAAAGAGGTGAAAATGTCATGTCAGGTAGAGGGATGACATGCTATACATTTTCACATAAAGATGTTAGAAGGAGGTTGTTAGGAGGTGAGGCTTGGTAATAAAGGTAGAGGGCCTATCGTGAACTTGCTCCTATTGTCACTCCAGAAGCTTTATATGGAGGAGAAATTGGTCAGGTTTATGTGTCAGTTACACCATTATGGAGATGCATGGAGGACAAACTTGCATGAGACAAGAGCAGATGTAGGAAGACCAGCTCAGGAGATGGCTGCAATTGGTCAAAGGATAAGGGTCCTCCTTTGAACTAAAACATTGGTTCTAGGGATGCAAGACAGATTTGAACAAATATTTAGGATATAAAATGGGTAAAACTTGGTGACTGATGGTATCAGGAGGAAGATTGCGGAGACTAAGAGTATTACATAGTCTTCCCCACACTGAAGGACTAGTAGGGGGTGGTGCTGTGAACTGGGAGCTGGTATGAGGGAGAGAGCAGATCCAGAGAGGGTAGAGCAGGTGTGTGACAGAAAGCATGGTTATCAATCGAATGATAACTTATATGACATGAATGGTAAGAACAAAAGATGCCCTAACAGCAACAGGGAATAAGGAAGGGGCACCTGGGAAGATTTCCATGGTTTCCAGAAGTTTTAAATGAAACCTAGAAAGGACATGGCCTTATGCGGGGGAGGTGGGGTAATATTCAGGGGGGCCTGAATATTGCCTGCCCATATATTTTATGATGTTGTCCACACAGTGTTGGTTTATTGTTTCAATGAGTCAGTTACCGACACTTACAAACCAACCGTTTATATATAAAACCTGGATCCTGGTCTCTCAGTGATAGTGTGTACAGGGTACGGAACTGGTTCTGCCTTCTTCACTGGCCAATAGTCAGCTGGCCTGGGGTGTCAATATTGGGCCTATCAGACCAGGCAGGCCTACTGCCTTACCTGAGTGTTTCCTGTATGTTATTTGGCCATATTGCCCCACAATATGGTAAAGACAGGAGAAAATCCAACCTTGCTATTATCAACCTTGGTGAGATTGTTCATCTAATGGAAATATAAATCTCTTTCCCAAAATTCAGAGTTAGGACACTTTATCCACTGACTAATGGCTTCCCAAAATGTTTTTGTGTTAAACTAATTATGCCAAATATTTAGAAATATTTTTATTGGGAATATATACTATACTGTTATTTAAATAACTAGTATAACTATCAATTTTCTCCAGAAAATTCAAAGTGTTCTACTAAATCCTAAAGCAAATTTAACCCCAAGCTTACATTGCTTATGATCCTTATCTGGAGTCAGCATCAAATATGGAGGGGGAAAAGTTATAGTCAAAGCAGACACAACTTGATTGTAATACAGGAGTCCTCTGGGAACTCAATAGTCTCTCTGGTGTTCAGTTAGTATCAAATTTCCATCTGCTGAGTAGGTCTCTAGTAAATTTGCAGAGGTGGTATTACAGGGAGGAAAGGACTGTTTCAAGGGCTGGGAAATAGGGAAAATCCTGGGTTACTTGAAATTCCTGCCATGTATGTGGTCTGTTTACTCTGAAGAAGACATTGTCCAAAGGGGTCAGGGTTTAATGTACTAAGAGTATTACTCACAATTGATGAGGATGACGATCTACATTTACAGATAATTCACCTTGAGTCCTTAAGGGTATGGCAGGATATTTGTCCCTTTTTTCTTCATTAGAGTATGCTCATTGATCTGAATTAAGGGATTTTTCTTTTTTTTTTTCTTTGCCTTCAGTGTGTGTGTGTGTGTGTCTGTGTGTGTGTGTGTGTGTGTGTGTGTGTGTGTGTAAGGTAGGATGATTTTTCCTCCAGTTTAGGAGATGAAGCATTCTCACCCATGGGTGATTGAAGAGTGGGTCAACTAACTGATATGCTGGGCTCAACTTCACTTTGGATCCTGTCTCATTCCCCCTTTTCGAAATGTTCTGTCAGATGTTGTAATTCAGATAAAGGAGCTAGTTCTTATTCCAGTTTCTATTTTCAAAATAGGTCTCCACTTCCAGGGTCAACTTCACAAACAAAATTAAATGATATTCCATCAGCATCTTCTTTACCTCCTAAATTTGTCCAAAGGTATTTTCTAATCGATTCTGAAAATCTCCTATAATTCTGTCTTTTCTGTTTTGGGTTTTTTTTTATTGAGGTATAATTGACATATAACATTATATTAGTTTCAGGTGTACAACATAATGATTCAACATTTGTATACATTTCAAAATGATCACAACTTTAGGTCTAGCTAACATCCATCACCATATACATAGGTACAACAAGTTTTTTCTCTTGTAATGAACTGTTAAGATCTATTCTCTTAACAATTTTTAAATATGCAATACAGTACTGTTAACTACAGTCACCATGCTATACATTACATTCCCATAACTTAATTATTTTATAACTGGAAGGTTGTACTTTTGACCTCTTTGTCCATTTTGCCCACCCCTTAGCCTCCCATCTGTTCTCTGTATCTATGAACTTGGTGTTTGTTTGTTTTTCAGATTCTATATATGTAAAAGCATAAGGTATTTATCTATTATCTAATATATTATATCTATATTTATCTAATATCTATATCATAAGGTATTTGTCTTATTAGCTAATATATTATATATATTATTTATATAATAAGAAATTGTGAGATATATTATTCATTCATCCACTGATGGACATTTAGGATGTTTCCACATCTTAGCTGTTGTAAATAATGCTGCAATGAACACAGGGGTGCATGTATCTTTTTGAGTTAGTATTTTTATATTTCCAAATAAATATACAGAAATAGAATTGCTCTATTTTCCTATTTTTCATTTTTTCAGGAAGTTCCATACTGTTTTCCATAGTAGCTGTAGCAATTTAAATTCCCACCAGTAGTGCATAAGAGCTCCCTTTTCTCCATATTTTTTTGCCAATACTTGCTATGTCTTCTTTTTTGATAATAGCTATTCCAACAGGTGATACCTCATCATGGTTTTGATTTGCATTTACCTGATTATTAATGATGTTGTGGACCTTTCCATGTACTTGTTGGCCATCTGTATGTCTTCTTTGGAAAAATGTCTATTCAGATCTGCCCATTTTTTCAAAATATATTTTTTTTGAGTTGCATGAGTTCTTTATTTATTTTGGATATTAACCTCTTATATGATTTACAAATTTTTTTTCCATTCAGTAAGATCCCTTTTTATTTTCTTGGCTTCCTCTGCTGGTGTAGAAGCTTTTTAGTTTGGTGTAATCCCACATGTTCATTTACCTCTTACTGCCTTTGTTTTTTATGTCAGATTTTAAAAATCATTACCAAGACCAAGTCAAGGAGCTTACCACCTGTTTTCTCCTAGGAATTTTATGGTTTCAGGTCAAACATTCAAGTCTTAAGACATTTGAGTTAATTTTTATGTTTGGTGTAAGATAGTGGTCCAGTTTCATTCTTTTGCATACAGCTGTCCAATTTGCTCAACACCATTTATTGGAGAAATTGTCCTTTCCTCATTGTATATTCTTGCCTCCTTTGTCATAAATTAATTGACCATATTTGCATGGGTTTGTTTCTGGCTTTCTTTGTTTTCTTGATGTATGTGTCTATTTTTATGCCAATACCATACTGTTTTAACTACTCTGGCATTGGAATATATAGTTTGAATTCAGGAAGTGTGAAACCTCCTGCTTTGTTCTTCTTTCTCAAAATTGCTTTGGTCATTAAGGGTCTCGGGATTCCATACAAATTTTAGGATTTTTTGTTCTATTTCTGTAAAAATTGCCATTGGAATTTTGATAGGGATTACATTGAATCTACATATTGCTTTGGATAGTACGAACACTTTAACAATATTAATTCTTCCAATCCATGATCATGCTGTTTCTTTCCATTTATTTGTGGCTTTCTTCATTAATGTCATAGTTTTCAGTATGCATATCTTTTACCTGCTTCATGAAATTTATTCCTAGGTATTTTATTCCTTTTGATGCAATTATAAATGAGATTTTTTTCTTAACTTCTCCTTCTGATGGTTCATTATTAGTGTATAGAAACACAACAGATTTTTGTATCCTGACTTTGTATCCTGCAACTTTACTGAATGTATTAGTTATAACAGTGTTATGGTGGAGTATTTAGGATTTTCTATTTAATATCATGTCATCTGCAAAGTGACAATTTTTTTTTCATTTTGGATGCCTTTTATTTCTTTTTCTTGCCAAATTGCTCTGGTTAGGACTTCCAGCACTATGTTGAATGAGTGGTTAAAGTGGGCATCCTTGTCTTGTTTCTGATCTTAGAGGAAAGGCTTTCAGCTTTTCACCTTTGAGTATGATATTAGCTGGGGATTGTCATGACTGGCCTTTATTATGTAGAAGTACATTCCCTCCACAACTACTTTATTAAGAGTTTTTGCCATAAATAGATGCTGACTTTGTCAAATACTTTTTCTGTATATATTGAGATGATCCTATGATTTTTATCTTTAATTTTGTTAATGTGGCATATCACATTGATTTGTGGATGTTGAGCCATCTTTACATCTCTGAAGTAAATCCCTCTGGATCATAATGTATGATTCTTTTAATGCATCGTTAAATTTGGCTTGCCAATATTTCGTTAAGGATGTTGGCATTTATGTTCATCCAGACATTTGGCCGCTAATTTTCTTTTCATGTAGCATCCTTGTCTGGTTTTGATATCAGGGTAATGCGGGCCTCATAAAATGAGTTTGGAAGCATCCCCTCCACTTTCTATTTTTCAGAATAATTTGAGAAGAATTGGTATTAATTATTTATTACATTCTTGGTAATATTTACCAGTGAAGCCATCTGGTTGGACTTTTGTTTCTTGGTAGGTTTTTGATTACATATTCAATCTCCTTACTAACAATCAGTGTATTCAGATTTTCTATTTCTTCATAATTCAATTTTGGTAGGTTGTATGTTTCCTGGAATTTATATCCACTTCCTCTAGTTTGTCCAAGTCCTTGGCATGTAATGGCTCATAGTAGTCTCTTATGATCCTTCATATTTTTGTTCTATCAGTTGTAATGTCTCCTCTTTCATTTCTAATGTTATTTATTTGAGCCCTCTTTCTTTCTTGGTGATTTTAGCTAAAGGTTTGCCAGTATTAATGTTTTCAAAGAACCAGCTTTCACTGATGTTTTCTAATGTTCCTTTAGTTTCTATTTCATTTTTTCCACTCTGATCTTTATTTCCTTTCTTCTACTAACTTCGGGCTTTTTGTATTACTCTTCTAGTTACTTAAGTGGTTTAGTTGAGATTTTCTGTTTCTTGATATAAGCATATGAACTTCCCTCTTAGAACTGCTTTTGCTGAATCCCATAGGTTTCAGTATGTTTTATTTCCATTTTCATTTGTCTCAAGGTATTTTTTTAATTTCTTTTTTTATTCCTTTTTTGACTGATTGTTCAGTAGCATGTTTTTTTATCTCCACATATTTGGAGTTTCATATTTTTTTGTTTGCATGATTAAATTATGGTCCAACAGATTTTTCCTAGAAGTGTTTTGTATATGACTTTTCAGATACTCATACTGACATTTTCAGCCTTTTTTGACCCTCAGGTTTATTGAGGAATGAGGATCCTGCAGATCCTTTTCCAAGTTAATCACCTTTTCTTATCTAAAATTCAGCATCTGAGGTTATGATCAACATATGTACAAGTTGATATATGTCAGGTAATTTTGTCATGTGCCCCCCCCCCAGTGAATTCTAAATTTTTACATGAATATTTGCTGGTCTTGTTTGGGTTTAGGAAAATCTTTCATTATAGTTCATAATTCAGCTCAGGTTCATGGTTTAAATTTTATAGTTGTCTGCATATTCAACTCATGGGAGAGATGGATATTTAGATGTAATTACAATTTTGGATAAGAGAGTTGTTTGGAAAAGGTAGGGTGGTTGAACAAGGGAGATGAAAGAGGAGTTGATAGAGGCACAGAAAGGGGACATCAGAAGGATACGGAGAGAAAGGCAAAGCTGGATATCAAAACTAGTCTAGTTCACTCTTGCTTAAGTTCGCTGAATTACTCAATTAGCTTTGTTCAAAGAACCTTTTAGTGAAGACACTTTTGACTAAGAATTTTGTTTTGATACCTCTGCATACCAGTCAAAAAATGCTGTTCATTAAGCTTAATAAATATTATTTCCTTTCTTCTTCTCAAATAAATGTGTTCAATCAAATGTTCCCCAGAGTAGACACTAAAGGCCCAAATCATCCTTGGTGAAATTACGCCAAGAAAGACAGGCACAAGAATTAGGGTTATGAAGAGAGTACCTATATGAAGCAGGAGTTTTTCCAGTTAGAGGAAGGGATTTAAACTTAGACGACACCGTGAAAGCTGGCAACAGTCAGTAAAAATGTAACTGCCTCTGCATTCATACCTCTGCATTCCCCTTACCAGAAAGTTAGCCACCTCCAAACCGCACAATCTGCCCCCATAAGCAGAAAAAACATTGATAATACTTTCTCTGAACCAAAAGGCTCTCAGGACACAAAATAAAGACAAGGAGAACCTCAACCAGTTTTGTTTGTGACCCACAGCAAAGTCTGTCCAAGTGGACACTGGTCATGTGAGCACTGTAAATGCACCCATCTGGGAGGTCAGCTCTAGTAACAGGCTCATAGGTCCTATGCCTGTGCTCTACCTTGTGATTCTCCTTCTTAGAACAACATAACACAAAACAGTAACACAAAGACAGCAAAAAGGAATTAAAAAGAATGGCCTGACTCCACCAAGGATGCCCCAAATTTGGAAACCAGTAACAAAACCTAGATAACATATTGAGAATAAACAGCCAAGGAACTCAATGCAGAGAGGGTGAAGTTGAGACACACTGATAACTTGCCACATCAGCACTGTCAGCAGCAAAGCATGCGGGGCCTTTAGGGGTTCCACATCTCCCTGAAGGCTGGGGTCCATGACAATAAGCCATACAGACCATATCATAATGGGACCTCCACTTTAATTGTGGAAATAAGTAAAGATCAACCAAATAGAGAAGAGCAAAGCCTATTTATTCAGAGCTTGCTGTCGTGAGGGAGTTAGCCACCATGACTTGTGTTGAGCAGAGACTCAAAAGGAGACAGAAGAATAGGAAAGTCTTGTAGTGGAATAAAGGAAAGTCTTCAGATGTGCCTTGATTGGAGGTTGTTGGAATGGGAAAGCTATAGATGGACTAACTAGAATCAGGACATCACACGTCATTGGTTAGGGGTGCATATTTGGATTTCTCCAGTTGGTCCTAAGTCAGACACAAGGGCAAATATTAGGGAATCTGTCAGTTATTAATCAAGTCCTGGCTGTTGTAGGCCAATTGTTAAAGAGGGTATAGTATGACTTCTTGAACTGGTTGCTGCAGATAATGGTTTGACTTTCTGGACTGGTTACAACAGATAATGAGTTAGTTTTCTGGACTGGTTGCTACAGACTATGGGTGAGAATTCTATGTTTATACAGACAATGGTCTGGCCATTGTCCATTGGCACGTGTAGTCTTTCAGCACAGAGCCTTAAACCCAGCAATTTCACTTCTGGAAATTTGTCTTACATCAATTAAATGAGCTATATCAAGGTTACTCATGACAACATTGTTTGATAGAAAAAAGAAAGAAAACAAAGAAAATGTCTATCATCAGGGCACAGGATAAATTAGTTAGGGTGTAACCCTGTAATGAAATACTAGGTAAGTGTCCTTTAATTTGTGCTCCCAAAGCCCATTGAACAGGCTTTGACTACATACTGATAAGGTATCCATTCATATGTGAGACTTCTTTAACGCATTCTTAAGGACTCAAGAAAAAATTTAACTTTATTAACCTTTGTGTCCTCTCAATAAACATTTTCCAAGTGAGAGTGAAATACAAGATACTGTTCCTTTCCAACCAGAGGATAGGCATTTGTAAAAAGCAGTGCAGAGTTTAAATTTCACTAATAGAAAAACACGGTTCTGTAAATTAAAGCAGTGTCTAACAAGTTTATTCTACCCTGATTTTGTATGTCAGAACATATTTGCAGAAGCAATGTTTAATTCGAAGTAAATAAGATTCTTGGGACATTATCTAAAAGAAGTGGTCAGCAAACTTTTTCTCTAAAAACTTTGAAATAATAAATATTGAGGCTCAGATGGTAAATATTTTAGGCTTTAAGGGCCATATTGTATCTGTCACCTCTTTTTTGTTTTCTTTGTTAATTTTTAACAATGTTTTAAAAATGTAAAACTTTCTTTATTTCAATGGTGGCATAAAAACAAGAAATAGCTGGATTTGGGGTTCACAGACCCCTGTCTAAAGCCAAAGTTCACCGCCTTCTTTCTAATATTAAGCAGAGAACATTTTGGAGAAATATCTAAGTATGAATATCCAAATATCATTGAAAGGGTATAAAATGGACTTTTTCAGTCAAAAAAACAATACAAAGAAAGAGATTGAAATGACTTCTGGACCTCTAGAATCAGAATCACAATCTGTTAAAACCCAGATTGCAGTGGGTCCAAGTTCCCAAGTGATACTAATGTTCCCTGTGTAGGAACACACTTTGAGAACCACTGCTGTAGAGGTAGAGTCACTAAATGAAAGCCTCTAAGTTCCTTATTTTGTACAATCTTTCCTTTGCTGTGTCAGTAATCTCTTCTAGTGACTGCAAATGCTTCTAGGCATTAAACTTCTTCTTAGCTGCCAGTGTATCAGGCAATTTATAGATGTCACACTGAAATTTCAATCCACCCAGCAGTGAGGACAAAAGAAAGAGAATGTTGTCAAACCAGTAACATGCCCTAAGGAGCAACTCTAGAGCAAGAATACAGAAGGAATCTAGCAGTGTGATCCCCTTTTGAACTGAGAACCTCTGTACCCCTCCCTGAGGGGAGCCCTAGTACTGAAGGATGCTGACCTACATTAACCAGAATGCAATATGGTGACAGCCTGTATAACCTGTGTGACTAGTTCAGCCAGTGGCCCTAGGATCCACAATAGTTTGAGGTACGATCCTTTTGTTTTCTATTTTTCTACACATTTATTTTGTTCTGTTCACATTGCACAATTATACAAACCTACAACCTACAAAATAATACACAACCTACAAATACAACCTACAAAAAGTACAAAAACCTAACCATTTTCCAATGGCAGTTCAGATTTAAGTTACAAAAAAGAAAAACAGTACAGTAACTTACAAAGAGTTTGGGTGCCCTGCACAAGTCACACTGTCTGTCATGTGATGTATTTGCAGCTGTAATGTTGCCAAAAAAGAATCTGTTCTCTGCATCAAACCACACAGTTTCTGTCAAGGAGGCTTCCTTCAATCAGTGTGCCTTTTCTTCTGAGGGCAAGAGCAATAAGACTTTGAATAGGCTTGAAATGGATTGTTTCTACTCAATAAATGTTAAAATTCATTTGGCATTTGCAATAGAGTTGTTTGAAACAAACTTTGTTCCAGAAATGCACCACATGTAAGCACTGTCCCATCTGGTTTTACAATTTTTACAGTGAAAATACCCATATTTTTGTTTCAAAAACTGGAGATTGGGCTTTCTGAACAGATTGGTGGCATCTCTCTCCATGCTTGCTTGCTCTTTTTCCTTTCCCTAGGACTTGCATCATCTTCCTACTTCAATGCATCATGTTGCCAGAGTTCCTCCTGCCTATCACCTTCTGACTTTGATGGTGGTAGCTGGCCTCCTCACTGCCTGAAAGCACCTACCTCTCCTCCGTTTCCTCATCCTTCCACATCTGGACCAAGCCTCTGCAACCAACCACCACAAATAGATCACCCAGGTTGGTAGGGGTGTCTTGTGGCCTGTGCTGCCCCAGGAGAAATGGCTGTGCAAGTGCAAGGTCCCAGAAAGCACTGCACAACTTGCCCACCCACAGGCTCATCTGCACACCCACCTATTGGTGCTGGCCTTGCACAGCCACAGGCTCAAGCTGAGGTTCACCTAGGAGAGAATGGTCTTAAGCTAAGCGCTTTTATAATGGTCTATGTAGTAACTGGAGGCATTCATGGGTGCCAGAAATCCTGGCCTGGCCAAGAAAGTCGGGGGTGGTGGGAAGACACTTTTACCTCTTGTAAGACTGTGCTCAGAGGGTCCAGGGTGGGCCAAAGGCAGTGTGTTCCCATAGCCATGGTATAAGCCATAGGGAACACAAAGCCTTCCATCTGCTCACCCAGTGCCCAGGTACAGCACAATATCCTTGTGCAATTTGTTTGTGTACTTGCTTGCCTTCTACCTTCATTCACCCCTTTTTTCTCTTGATCAAGTTGGTTCTCAATACTTTTTTGGTGGATTCAAATGTTGGTGTCAGTTTGGTTTATTAGCCTTCCTAAAGGCTGATAACCTGTGCCAATTTTTGTCATTGTCCTTACCACACTCTATGTATGTGTTTTTCCGAGCAACAAAGACCAGCTTATATGCTGAGTTAATATATGTCAAGCACGTGGACCAGTACCTGGCACATAAGTTCTTGTAGTTAAACTAATTTGCTTGGAAACACTAATAATAATAACTTGGGAAAGTCCAGAACACACATGGCTGACATTGGAAGAGCCCACTTCACCACTACCACTCCATGGTTTGAAGACTATGTCAGTCCGAAAGAAAATACTGTATCTGCTCAAGGAGAAATTTGTAAATAATAGAGGAGCATCATCACTTATAGAAAGGAGAAAAGAGGTTAGGAGGCTGATAAGGTATACCACCACAGAGAATGCCAGTTATCAGCCAACCTCTTCAAGGTTTCCCAACACTTACACCAAATCCGACTAAAAGAATGGGGTTTGCCACTCAAACAAAACAAAACAAAACAAAACAAAACAAAAGTTTCAAAATACTGGGAACCAAGTTTAAAATGAGCAAAGTAATTTCACTTATAACTCTTAAATAATATTTTCTTATTAATTAAAAAAGTACATGTCCAAGACTGCTATGAGGAACTACAATAGTATGCACAGTCAAAATTTCTACTCTCAAAAAGCTGAGGCAAATTTTGTTTCCTCAGGGAAGCAAATACACCATGAGTCACACATTCAATCAAAAATAGGCTCTTCACGTTAAGAAGATAGCAGCGTAGTAGGACGCTGGGATCTCCGCGCATCCTGCTGATCACTTAGATTCCACCTACACCTGCCTAAATAACCCAGAAAACCACCAGAAGACTAGCAGAACAGAGTCTCCGGAGCCAAGCGCAGACAAGAGGCCCACGGAAGAGGGTAGGAAGGGCGGAGAGGCGGTGCGCACTGCACGGACTGGTGGGAGGGAGCCGGGGCAGAGGGGCAGCCTGCCGGCCAAGCAGAGCCCCCGAGTCTGGCTTGCAAAAGCGGAGGGGCCAGACGGAGTGTGTTCTGACAGCAAGCGCTACTTAGCATCTGGGAGGTTAACAGCTCTGCTCGGAAAGCAGGAAGGCTGGAGGACAAAGGGAGGGAGAGTTGCTGAGCCCCAGGATGACAGAGCTCAGTTTGGTGGGGAAAAAAGGCGCTAGCCAGCGCCATGTCCCTCGCCCATCCCCCAGCTAAAATCCCAAAGGGAACCAGTTCCTGCCAGGGAACTTGCTCGCTCTGCGCAAACACCCAACACTGTGCTTCTGCGGAGCCACCCCTCTGGCAGCGGGTCTGACTCCCTCCCACTGCCACAGGGCCCCTCCTGAAGTGGATCACCAAAGGAGAAGCGAGCTAAGCCTGCCCCTCCTGCCCTCGTGCACCTTGCCTACCCACCCCAGCTAATACGCCAGATCCCCAGCACCACAAGACTGGCAGTGTGCAAGTAGCCCAGATGGGCCACGCCACCCCACAGTGAATCCCACCCCTAGGAGAGGAGAAGAGAAGGTACACACCAGTCTGACTGTGGCCCCAGCGGTGGGCTAGGGGCAGACATCAGGTCTGACTGCGGCCCCGCCCACCAACTCCAGTTATACACCACAGCACAGGGGAAGTGCCCTGCAGGTCCGCACCACTCCAGGGACTATCCAAAATGACCAAACGGAAGAATTCCCCTCAAAAGAATCTCCAGGAAATAACAACAGCTAATGAACTGATCAAAAAGGATTTAAATAATATAACAGAAAGTGAATTTAGAATAAAATTAATCACTGAGCTTGAAAACAGTATAGAGGACAGCAGAGAATCTCTTGCTACAGAGATCAAGGGACTAAAGAACAGTCAGGAGGAGCTGAAAACTCTTTAAATGAGATGCAAAATAAAATGGAAACGACCACGGCTTGGATTGAAGAGGCAGAGGAGAGAATAGGTGAACTAGAAGATAA
>NW_024412467.1:23915555-23984960 GCF_014898765.1 Herpailurus yagouaroundi
AATCCCAGACTTTAGCCTCTACTACAAAGCTGTCATCATCAAGACAGCATGGTATTGGCACAAAAACAGACACATAGACCAATGGAATAGAATAGAAACCCCAGAACTAGACCCACAAACGTATGGCCAACTCATCTTTGACAAAGCAGGAAAGAACATCCAATGGAAAAAAGACAGTCTCTTTAACAAATGGTGCTGGGAGAACTGGACAGCAACATGCAGAAGGTTGAAACTAGACCACTTTCTCACACCATTCACAAAAATAAACTCAAAATGGATAAAGGACCTGAATGTGAGACAGGAAACCATCAAAACCCTAGAGGAGAAAGCAGGAAAAGACCTCTCTGACCTCAGCCGTAGCAATCTCTTACTCGACACATCCCCAAAGGCAAGGGAATTAAAAGCAAAAGTGAATTACTGGGACCTTATGAAGATAAAAAGCTTCTGCACAGCAAAGGAAACAACCAACAAAACTAAAAGGCAACCAACGGAATGGGAAAAGATATTTGCAAATGACATATCGGACAAAGGGCTAGTATCCAAAATCTATAAAGAGCTCACCAGACTCCACACCCGAAAAGCAAATAACCCAGTGAAGAAATGGGCAGAAAACATGAATAGACACTTCTCTGAAGAAGACATCCGGATGGCCAACAGGCACATGAAAAGATGTTCAGCGTCGCTCCTTATCAGGGAAATACAAATCAAAACCACACTCAGGTATCACCTCACGCCAGTCAGAGTGGCCAAAATGAACAAATCAGGAGACTATAGATGCTGGAGAGGATGTGGAGAAACGGGAACCCTCTTGCACTTTTGGTGGGAATGCAAATTGGTGCAGCCGCTCTGGAAAGCAGTGTGGAGGTTCCTCAGAAAATTAAAAATAGACCTACCCTATGACCCAGCAATAGCACTGCTAGGAATTTATCCAAGGGACACAGGAGTACTGATGCATAGGGGCACTTGTACCCCAACGTTCATAGCAGCACTCTCAACAATAGCCAAATTATGGAAAGAGCCTAAATGTCCATCAACTGATGAATGGATAAAGAAATTGTGGTTTATATACACTATGGAATACTACGTGGCAATGAGAAAAAATGAAATATGGCCTTTTGTAGCAACGTGGATGGAACTGGAGAGTGTGATGCTAAGTGAAATAAGCCATTCAGAGAAAGACAGATACCATATGGTTTCACTCTTATGTGGATCCTGAGAAAGTTAACAGGAACACATGGGGGAGGGGAAGGAAAAAAAAAAAAAGAGGTTAGAGTGGGAGAGAGCCAAAGCATAAGAGACTGTTGAGAACTGAGAGCAAACTGAGGGTTGATGGGGGGTGGGAGGGAGGAGAGGGTGGGTGATGGGTATTGAGGAGGGCACCTTTTGGGATGAGCACTGGGTGTTGTATGGAAACCAACTTGACAATAAATTTCATATATAAGTAAAAAAAAAAATTTGTTAAGAGGGTAGATCACATGTGTTTTTTTTACCACAATAAAAAATAATTTAGCTATTATAATGGCAAACATTCAAAATATCAACAACAAACTGTTGACAAGGCTATGAGAAAATACATACTCTCATATGTTGCTGTTAGGAATGTAAAGCTGTACAACCTTTATGGAGTTTGGCATCATTTGACAATATTACATATGAATGTCCTCCAAAAATCCTCTGACCTGGCAGTCCTACTTCTAGGAATTTATCCCACGATACACTGGCAGAGATATCAAAATACAAATGCACAAAACTATTATCTGCAGGGCTATTTGTAACACCAATAACAAAAACATAATAGAGTACTATGCAGCATTAAAAAGGAGTGAGAAACATCCCCATTGTTATGAACTGAATGTCTGTGCCCCCCCCCCCAAAATTCACAGGTTGAAATACTAACTCCCAATATGATACATCTTTGGGGACGTAATTAGGTTTAGATAAGGTCATGAGGGTGGGACCCCATGATGGGATTGCTCTCCTTATAAGAAGAGGATATCTAGATAGATATGGTAAAATATTTACGGATGTAATAATAAAGTTGAATTTTCTTCAAAAAATACAGATGGGAAGGAGTAAGCAAATGTATCGATGACACAAGCTTAGCCACTGGTGTTCACTGAAACTGAGTGATAGGTGCACAAGAGTTCATTATATTTTTCTACATATCTTTGTACATAATAGAAAGATTACCTAGCACAGTCTTTCAAAGAACAAGCAAATTCATATATCTTGGTTCCCCTGATGGTTTGGCAGAGGAAAAATAAAATGTTTTCTTCTACCCTTTTAAATTCAGTGGCTGGGTTTATAGATCAAATTGACAAAGATTAGTAGGATAAATAGGTGTATTGTATATGAGGAACTCACAGAAATGAAATGAAAATCCCAAAGAGGTGGTCAGACCCAGAGGTCTGTATAGTATTTTAACAAAGGGTAATAAATTTGTACAGAAGCTAGAGTGTATTCTGCTAAGCGAAGTAAGTCAGTCAGAGAGAGACAAATATCATATGATTTCACTCATATGTGGAATTTAAGAAACAAAACAGATGAACACAGGGGAAGGGAAAATAAAGAAGAGGGAGGCAAGTCATATGAGACTCTTAACTATAAAGAATAAACAGGATTGCTGCAGTGGGGGCGGGGTATGTATTAAACAGGTGATAGGTATTAAGGAGGGCACTTGTTACAATGAGCACTGGTGTTGTATGTAAGTGATGAATCACTAAACACTACTCGTGAAACCACTATTACACTATACATTGACAAACTAGAATTAAAATAAAAACTTGAAACAAGCAAACAAAAAAATTGCATAGATGTTACAAGACAAAGAAAATGGGTTTGAGGCTTTTAGGGGCAGTACATTAAGGAAGGTAAATATATGGGAGAAACTAATGGAAAATAAAGATTATTTAGTAAGGTTTGTTTATGCAGACACATCTTAATACTATCTCCATCTTCTGTGATAGAGACTGCTCAAAAATAAATGACTGGGATCTCATCAAGACAAAAAATCTTCTGCATAGTAAAGGAAACAATCAACAAAACTAAAATGTAGCCTACAGAATGGGAGAAGATATTTGCAAATGACCTATCTGATAAAGGATTAATATCAAAAATTCAAAAATAACTTATTAAACTCAACATCCAAAAAACAAATAATCCAGTTAAGAAATGGGCCGAAGATATGAATACATACTTTTCCAAGAAGACATCCAGATGGCTAACAGACACATGAAAAGATGCTTAACATCGCTCATCATGAGGGAAATACAAATTAAAACCATGATGAGATATCATCTCAGCATTTAGTCAGAATGGCTAAAATTAACAACACAAGAAACAACAGGTATAGGCAAGGATGCAGAAAAAGGGGAACCCCCTTACACTGTTGGTGGGAATGCAAACTGGTACTGCCAATCTGGAAAACAGTATGAAGGTTCCTCAAAAAACTAAAAATAGAACTACCCTACAACCCACCAATTGCACTGCTAAGTATTTACCCAAAAGATATAAAAATGCTGATTCAAGGGGGAACATGCACCCCAATGTTTATAGCAGCTTTATTGACAATAGCCAAATTACGGAAAGAGACCAAATGTCAATTGACTGATGAATATATATATATATATATATATATATATATATATATATATATAATGAAATATATTTTGGAATTCAAAAAGAATGAAATCTTGCCATTTGCAACAATGTGGATGGAACTAGAATGTATTATGCTAAGTGAAATCAGTCAGAGAAAGATGAATATCATATGATTTCACTCATATGTGGAATTTAAGAAACAAAATAGATGAACATAAAGGAAGGGAAGGAAAAATAAGATGAAAACAGGAAGAGAGGCAAACCATAACAGACTCCTAAATCCAGAGAAATTTGTTTCCCTCTCACTTATTCCTGGGATGGGCTGGCAGGTCCATGACCATTAGGGATCCAGAGTCCTTCCACCTTTTCACTCTGCCATCTTCAACACATGGCTTTCCACCTCACCATTCCTGCTTGCTCCTTGAGTCCAGTCATGATATCCACATTCCAGCCAGCAGAGAGAAGGAAAGGATGAAAAGCATGTCTCTGTCCTGTCATGATAGTGACTAGCTAAATGATTCTCTGTATTAGGTACAAAGTTCTAAAAATTAATCACTTATTTCTATAGAGGCCAGAGTCTTCATATATGGATTCCTCTTACAAAGTGGGAGGTTTCTCACATTTCCACCTTATGTCTAATATTTTCTGGTAGCAATAAAATAAAATACAACACTTTTTTTTTTCCAACTGTCTTTGCCAGCATGCAAGCAGAAACACACCCTGGTATTCAAATAAAGTGACTTCTGGTATGGAAAATGGCAAGCCCTATGCCATAAAACTTCAAAACCAATATAACACTGGTATAAGAACCCCTAAAGAGATTTTACATCATTAAAAAATGACGTGGAAATATTAACACTGAGTTTTCCAAGACCAAAGATATGTGACATTTTGCATAGATGTCAATAAGATGTTTCAATGGTACCATTTTGAGACTGAAATAAAAGAGAGCTGATGTTTGTATGTATACTCATGTATGCTTTTTTCTGGATTTTCATCATCCTTAATTTTCTTGTTTCTGGAAAAGGCTTACTCAACCCTGAGGCTTTTTTTTTTTGGTAATAAGACCTTTCCAAAGGTCTCTGATTTGATGGCACTCAATAAATCTTTAAAATAGTAAAATTGAAAGAAACATTTTTTAGATGCCCCAGGACAATATCCTATCTCACAAGCATTAGAATTCGTACTCAAGGAAAAGAATTTCTCACAATAATCTGGAGATCTCTAACAACTCACTCCTTAGTGAATAAAAGCCAAACTTTCTAAACAGGCTGATGATTATATTATTATGGATAAGCTGGTCTCTGATCCAGTAGTGATTCTCCACCATCAACAACTTGATGATGTAGGCTAAAAGGAATAATAAAGAAAGAAGTAAGACATTCCAATCCGGTCTGGTGATGTATACCTCGTTATTCCAGGCAAAAATGAGATATCCAGCTGTTAAATGCTTTTATATGAATTTAAGAAGAGTAAAAAAAAAAAATGTATCTTATAAAGAATGGAGCATTATACCTACTTGTGGAGAATATATCCTGTTTTACTTTTTAAAGAGACACAAAATAAAATCATTCTGTTTTCTTAATAATTTGAATGTGTAGGTTCTAAGATGTCCCTAAATCATACTTACCTTACTATTGTGGGGATCCATTAGGACACCACAATTGGTATAAAGATTATTTTAAAGTGATAACATTTGAGCTATGGAAAGATGCAGAATGAAATCTTGTCTGAACTTCCCATATATGGCTAAGGCAGAGCCTCCGGAAAAACACAACTGTCATGAATCTCCCTTTAAGGCAATTTCCTGCAAATTCAACTTTCCATGGAGACACACTGCCCATTTCCATGAGCATCAAAAAGCCCAACAGAGGGGTGCCTGGGTGGCTCAGTCAGGTAAGGGTCCAACTCTTGATTTCAGCTCAGATCATGATCTCTAGGTTCATGGGATTGAGCCCCTGCATGGAATTCTCTCTCTCCCTCCCTTTTTGCCCCTCTCCGCTCATGTTCTCATGTTGTCCTCTCTCTCAAAAATAAATTAATTAACATTAAAAAAACCAACCTTCTCTATTTTCCCACTGAAGACTTCAATGCCCTTTTGTTAAGTTGGTATATAAACTTTTATTCTGTCTCTTCAGTGAGTTACTCATTACTGAGAAACTTCCAAGTGCATGTGTACATAAACTTTGTCTTTTCTCTTATTAATCTTTTTACTACCATGGGCCTCCAGCCATTCAAATCTAAGATGGTGAAGAAAATATATCCTCCCAACGTCACCCAAGCCTCTGAGGTTACTATGCTTACAGACATATGTTGAGAGTGGGGACAAAAAATGTAGACTTGAAAGTATAAAATCAATTTACCCATGCTTACATGACAGACCATAAGGCAGGCTAAGAGCAAAGTATAAGCTAAAGCACCCCTCTTCGCAGGTAGGATATGTGTTATATTCCTTGGACACTTCTAGGACCAAAAACAAAACAAAACAAAACAAATCAAAACAAAACAAAACAAAGGGTTAAACTGATAGGAGTCTTCACCAGTTTACAAGAAAAAGGCAATTCCATGAATAGGCCAGAGTCCAGGAACTCCCCACTGTCTTAATGTTAATGCTTTGCTAGAGGGAAAAACAACCTTAGCTTGAAAATAGCTCAGCCTCCAATAATCTGTGTCTTTAGCATATGACAGATCTTTGAAAACTTCCTCTTGACTTTACTTACCCCGCCCCATAATATATAAGGAGTCACTCTTCCACAACACTCTTCACAACGCAGCTCTTTCTGCCCATGTGTCCTGTCCCTGTGCTTTAATAAAATCACCTTTTTTGCACCAAAGACGTCTTCAGGATTTCTTTCTTGGTCATCAGTTCTCAACCCCACCATCACCCCAAAACCCCATCATTTGGTTCCCAGCATGGGGAGATGAGTCTTTTCATCTGGACTCTGACCTTTGGTGCAAACTTGGTGAGCAGTTTCTCTTTTCTTCCTTTACTCTCATTTCAGGGGTTTTTCGAGGAGTATGGTTTTTTTGGAATACTTTCATGTCGATTGTTCAGGCTGCAATCCTCTAGCCCATGGTTACTCTATGGGGAGGAGAAAACCTGCCTTTTGGCTAGAAGTTAGTACCTTGACCAGAATGGTAATAAGACCCACAAACGTGATGCCCTCTCTTTATTCCTGTCCTTATACAAAGTTGTCTTTCTTGGGCAGGGGACAACCACCTAGGTGACTAGTATGGCTGCCAATCTTCAGACTCCCGTGTGAGGTTTCCTCCTCATTGGTCTAATGTGATACCCTCTACATGTCTGGTCTAGCAGCCTCTGGCCATGAGACCAGTACCCAATTGAATTAAAACCCAACCAGGGACCATTTCCTAGGGAAGTTGGCTCTAAAGGCAGTATGTGTTGGAATGTTGCTTAGATCATGATGGATTTCTGTCTTTACTGTTATCAGTCAATGTCCTCTACTAACTACTACTTAAATTACAAAATTGGGTAATTCCCCTTTGTAAAATATTTCCAGTGTTTTCCATGGGTTAAAAACAGCAGTTCTTCATGGCCTTCTTAGCAAGGCAAACTCAGGTTCATACACTGGTACCCATCTGTAGTCTAGAATGCAATGGGGAAGTGGGGGGACACTAGCATCCCTCCTCAGGGGCCCTTAGTGGCTTTTCAGTGATCATAGTTGCTTCTTTGGAGGGATGCCTCCAGTCACTATGACACCAGGAACTTCTGACATATCCTGTGCATGGGATGGCACCTGGAAGTCGTCGGGGGGGGGGGGGGGGGGGTGGTGTTGAGGGAATCTTTGTGGAAATGGGCCTTCTCTACTTCCCTCTGTCTACTTTTCTCTCTAGGAGGAGCATGGGAGCTTCTCTTTGGCCCTCATGGACTTTCCCCTGGGATGTCTTTTCAATATACTAGAAACAATTTGAATTACAAAATGTAGAAAAAGACTGATTTCCTGTAACACTGCGTGGCCTTAGTAGAATCTAGCAGTTAGATCTCTTTTGCAGGAAACAGGGCAAATGGACAGAGGTACCCTACCTAGGGCCTCAGGTTCTAAATCAGGACCTGGACCAAAAGACCTGTTGGAGAATGTGTTTGCCCAAATGCATTTGGCTAATAAACTCCCTCTTGACAAATCGAATGTCTAAACAGGCCTCCTGGTAAAACTCAGTCACTGGAGTTCAGGCCATCCCTGACTCTTTCTCTCTGTTCCTCCTCCTAATAGATGGGAGGGCATCTCCCTCATTCATTTCCCGGATTAATGGCTATAAGTGAAGTCAATTATGGTTAGTCTACCTAAGGACAGGGACTTTAAGAATTATTCCCAAGCAGCTGCTGAAACTCCATTTGTTTTGGGGAAATTCCCTGTCTTCTCAGGCCTGACATGGACATTCCACTAGTTGGCAAAAAAAAAAAAAAAAAAAAAAAAAAAAAAACTTACAATAATGGTTAATTAAGAAGATAGCTTTCAAAGTCTTTGGTACCCTGAAACTTCAAAGTTTTGTTTGCATGATAAAAGGGATTGAATTTATTGGCTATCCAATGAGATAAAAGACTAAAGCATTGATTACTGAACATAAGTTTGCACTTTTGACTTCTTTTTCTTCCACCTGCTTTTGATTTATTGCAAAGAGATTTGTTGGTAAACATCTTTGTGCTTAAGTGGTTCATAAATTTTCCATCTAAAGAATTCTGGTGTAACAATTCATAATTGGTTACTACTAAGTTTTCACTGGAGATGAAGGTTTCCAAGAGTTAAAATTCTACTCAATATAGTTAAGACTGATGGGAATAAGAAAAACAACTCTGGATGTAAAAAAAGTAGAAGATATGTAATAAAGATGTAAGGAATGGAAATAAATTTTTGTTGAAGGTAAAAGAAAGTAATTTTGTCCTAAATGAGATTGGTTCTTTAGAGAGAAATGACTTGGGACAAAATTTGAAGGTGAAGGAAAGTTGTAGGAGGTTTTTAAAGGGAAATCTTTAGAAAGAAATTTTATGTATGGTTAGGATGGACTAAGGTTGCAATGAGTGGATTTTAAAATATACTGTTTTAAGATTAAAATTCTGCTTTACTCTACGTTAAAAAAAAAGGTTTTTTTAGATTGTTGGTCTGCTCTTGATAAGAAAATGTAAACAAAGCTTTTTTTTCTCATGTCTGTCCAGGAAAATCAAAGCTTTAAGTTTTAAATGTTTTTTTTTTTAATTTTTTAAAATATTTATTTATTTTTGAGAGACAGAGAGAGACACAGCATGAGCAGGAGAGGGGCAGAGATAGACGGAGACACAGAATCTGAAGCAGGCTCTAGGCTCTGAGTTGTCAGCACAGAGCCTGATGCAGGGCTTGAACTCACAAACTGCAAGATCATGATCTGAGCCAAAGTCAGATGCTTAACTGACTGAGCCACCCAGGTGACCCAATGTTTTAAATGTTTGTGTTTATGTTTATATGTTTATGTTTATGTCTTTATTAGGTCTTTGATTACTTAAAGTTAAAACTTTTCAATGTTAAAGGAGCTAAGTTTTGCTAACAACTATATAACCCTATATATTTGCCTTTAGAATATCTTATTGCCTTCTTGGTTAAATAAATAAGATCAGTAATGATCTGTAATCCTATTTAGGACATGCTTTACAACTTTCTAAGGTTTTAACAAACTTCCCAGAATTTAAAATTATAAATTAAGTCTTTGACCAATTAAGGCTTGCTTATTTGGTATACTAAGTTACTCTGGAAACACTGTCAAACAAATGATGATAAACCTTAGGTTGCATTGCTTGGGTAAATGCTATAACTGCTCAATATAAATGCAATTCCTGAAATTTTAATGTTTTTGTATAAGGTTCTCACTTGATACTCTGATTATTGAAGTGTTATGTGTCACAGAAATAACCAAATTTCCTTGTCAATTGAATCATAATAAATTCTCATCAGATCTTTAACAATGTCTACCTCTGAGATTTTGTCATTTATAATTGTTCTTTTTCTCTCACAAAATGTATTTCATCTTCAAGGAGATTAATTAAAAGGACTTTTAGGACAAATACAGGTATCTGACATATTTAAAATCCTAAGAGGTATTTGGCATCTTTACAATCCTAAAACTAAAATGGGTAAGAATTTCCAGAATTAAAAAGCTGCATTCAAACTGAACAAGAATTAGTAACATGGGACTAAATGAACTGAGAACGATTATAGTTTTTGTGACTCTTGTTAGAAATATTGCTGGTTCTCTAATGTTTGCTCTTCCAGATTAAAGAAACTTCTTTTAAGATATCTATGACATACAGAAATAGGATAAAGCATTCATTTGTAAACAAACCGAGGCACTTAATTATTCTCTCTTTAAAATTCAAAGATTCTCAGTGAGTATTCTTTCTTTCATGGCAATCATACATATTTGTATAAGTTCAATAAGAATCTGTTCATCTTGGAGGGGCGCCTGGGTGGCGCAGTCGGTTAAGCGTCCGACTTCAGCCAGGTGATGATCTCGCCGTCCGTGAATTCGAGCCCTGCGTCAGGCTCTGGGCTGATGGCTCAGAGCCTGGAGCCTGTTTCCGATTCTGTGTCTCCCTCTCTCTCTGCCCCTCCCCCGTTCATGCTCTGTCTCTCTCTGTCCCAAAAATAAAAATAAAAAAACGTTGAAAATAAAATAAAAAAAAAAAGAATCTGTTCATCTTGGAAATACTGGTTATTTTACCAAGGCTTTGATTGGAATGTCATATTTGAGCGCAACATGCATAGCCTCAGATATAACCATATAGCTTTAAGGAACTAAGGTTGACTTTATGAAACATGAAGCCAATAAAGCTCCTTGGAAATGCTGGCCTATACCTATCTTACTTACAGAGTTCTCAGGAGCCTTATCAGGCAAGTAAAGAATGCCACTTCCTGGTAGGTGCAGGAATCTCAGGATATGTTGGGAACCTTGTGAATAGAAATTTGACGAAATCAGTTGCTATTGCAGCCATGCCTAATGGCTAACTTGGCTTGGCTTCTGGCTTGGAGAGGCTACCAAAAGTTCAATCTAGAGTCCTTATAAAAAGTTTCAGCAAAGCAAATTATAAAAGATCTATATGATCAATCACTATCCTTGCTGAGCTTATGTAAATAATTAGGCCAAGTTTGTTAAAACTGGACTTATTTTATAAGTGAATTAGTCCTGATTTGGCTATCTCTAGTTGAAGGTTATTAGAGAGAAAAATCATGTTTCAGTAATGCACTTTTATGGATGTTAAATTCCAATTCTGATTGTCTTTAAAAGTTTGTTTGCCTAAGCTAGACAACTTGAGGTAACTTAAGAGATACTGTCACAATAGCACAGGTCTGGACAATCTTCTTGCTTGTTATTCTGTGAGGATAGTAACAGGACCTCATGGGTATATTGTTTAAACAACTGGAAAATGAGATGGATTCCCCCAAGAATTGTATATAAAAGACTTTTCTTACTATAGATTTATCAATAGACAAAAAAAATAGTGCTTTATTAAATTCGTTTAAGGCCAGGTTAATTCATAAATCTCTAAATATGTAAACCATATCCTCCCTAAAGCTGATCAGACAGTTACTAGAAACCTACCCCATATAAACCCGGAAGACCTGGTTTATTTAACGATTGAAAGTCTAATACAGAAGGGAATTTAATTCCAAAATGGAAGGGCCCCTACTGGGTCATATTATGTACTCCCACTGCAGTAAAATTAGAGGGGCATTCTTCAAGGGCTCCTATATCTAAAATAACACCTGTACTCCCTTCACAGGAAACCAGTGAGCAAACTAATGTGTCTTCTTATTCCTGTGAACTCATGAAAGACCTCAAACTTCTCTTATGAGGGTTGTACCTTTCTTTTTCATTCTCCTTTCCCCAATTTATACTGACAATTCCTTCTCAAAATGGGCCATTCAAAAGGATCACCACAGACATTTGAATTATAAACTAGAGAACTCCATCTGATTCTTGCTGCTTGTTCCCACTCTATCTGGGGATGCTTCAAGCCTGACATCTAAAAATCTTCTCACTGGCAGCACTGACAGATGTTGGGTTTGTAACTTGCTCTAACCATTAACTTATATTTTACACCCCTTATTAATTGCCTAATTGCTTACTAAACAAAATTTAATCTATATGATGGCTAAAATACCACCTGTTACCCAGTTAAGGCCTTAAATGACTCTCAAAATAACATACTAAAGTAACACAAATCCATAAAACAGTTCTACAAAATAGAATGGCATTAGATGTTTGCTGCACAAGGTGGAACTTATGCTCTCATAAAAACAAAATGTTGTGTATATATTCAAGATTGCCACAAGAATATTTCTGTATTTCTAAATAACATGAATACTCAAATTGGTGCTTTAAATAATCCCTCTTTCCTTTAATGATTAGTTAAACATCTAGACTGGAGAATTATACTCAACTATTAAGGATCTCTCTGTTGGACTTCTCATTCTTCTAGCCATGCTTATCCTAATATGTTACCTTTTTCATTGTCTCTGCTTGGTGCCAAGACTCTATCACTACAATGACTTCTCAATGACAGATAATCCTTACCTACATTGATGCCAACTTAGTGTCTACATTGGATTTGGCTACCTCTGCCTTTTGTTCCCCCGACTGACCAATGTTCACCCATAGGTAGGGACATCTCTATACCCCTACTCAAAAGGAAGAAGCTGCAGAAGATGAGACCTTCCACCTTCAACAATTTCAAAGATTTGAGGGTCAAAATTGTTCAGGGGTGATATGATGAGAGACCATAAGGCAGGCTAAGGGCGAAGTACAAGCTAGCACACCTCCCTCCCCAGGTGGGATATATGTTATATTCCTTGGACACTCCTGGCTACCCAAAAACAGGAAAGGACAAACAAAAACAACAACAACAACAAACCCACAAATGGTTAACTGATAAAAGTCTTCACCAGTTTACAATAAAAAGGCAATTCCATGAATGGGCTAAAGTCCAGGAACTCCCACTGTCTCAGTGTTAATGCTTTGCTAGAGGGAAAAACAACCTTAGCTTGAAAACAGCTTGGCCTCCAGTAATCTGTGAGACTTTAGCATATGAAATCTCTTTGGAAACTTCCTCTTGACTTTACTTCGCTCATAGTATATAAGATGTCACTCTTCACAACGCTGGTGCAGCTCTTTCTGTCCATCGGTCCTCTCCCTGTGCTTTAATAAAGTCACCTTTTTGCACCAAAGACCTCTTCAGGAATTCTTTCTTGGCCATCACTTCCAAACCCCACCATCACCCCAAAACCCCATCACAGAATAAGTTACATATCTTGCTAGAAGCTTTGGCCTGATGTGGAAAATCTCTTCCATTTTCTCCTATGCTCCTTGCCTCCCCTGCATCACTTGATTGGCTACAGTATAATATTCACAAAGATAAACAAAAGGAGAGCTCCTGGAAGCACGGAGAGGACAGGGAATGGGCTTCATTATAGGTATTTTAGGGGTGGAGAAGGAACTTGTGGACTGAAAAAAAAAGCCAACCTCAAAATAGGTTAGTAAATGTTTTATTTGTTGTCTTACTAAGGATTATATACTGAGAGATACTATTTCAGATTGCTCTGAAAGAACTACTCCAAAGTCCATCAGTTTACAGGGGGATTATATACAAAAAGGGGAAGGAGTATACATGCTTGCAAGCAGCTCTCCAAGGCATAATTGCATGTCACAAGGTATAATTTGTTCATCTGTAAAAATTAAGTTTTACCAATTTCCACATAAGTATGCGAAAGATCTGTAGAGCATCTTAATATCGTAGTGACTAAATGGGTGTTTCTCAATGGTATGGAGGCCCCCAGATGTGAGGTGGTGATCTTGTGGAAGCTGGTGTTGGTGCGGGAGGTAAAAGATTTCACCCAAGGCAGAACAAGGGAGGTAGAAGTTGACTGAATACCCTGCCAGGGAGCAGCAGGCAGGATAGCAGAGGAGAGTCTGTATCTGTAAGAAGGCAGTGGGAGAGGTCTGCATTTAAGGAAGGTAGGTGAGGATGTATGGTGACATGGAATTTTCCCTTTCTTGGTAACTGTGCCTAGTTGTTAGTAACCCATCAGTCAGTTAGGGTCTATGGGTATTTATCATTGGGTGACCTGATGGGCCTGTCTGTATTCAGCCAGGTGGCCATTATGGCCTTTTCTGCATTCCATTGCCCAAGCTTATTTGTCTAAAAGTGCCCTCCACAAATATGTCATGTTTCTATCATATTTGATTGTTCAAAAATATTGCTTGACTGCTTCCACTTAACTGTTTTTCCCATTCTTCTTGTTTTTAGTTTCTTCTTGAGGTCATTTGAGACAGTCACAGGAAGCTGACATTAGTTGTCTATAGTTTCAGTGCACAAACCAATCACTGGTACCAGGTGGGGCATATCAGCATGGAGTCTTGGTGGGTGACTACCCTCCCCTGGAGCAGCCTCTGTAATATTCACAGCAGTGGACTAGTGTTGGGGTGCTTGTCTTCATTCAGCCTCCTGACCACTACATCCTGCTTAAAGTTCCACTCTAAAACCGTTATCCCCATGCCATCTGCTCTTCCTTCACAGAAACTTATTAGGGGAAACCAAAAAGAGAGCTTGAGCCTAGAAAATGCATTGTAGGCTTCCTGGAGAAATCTTAAGGAAGAAGAAAATACAGAACTTGGTGTAAGAACTGGGCTGGGAAGAGAGGAGGATGTGTCCTATATTAATAAGTTCAGTTTGGAATTTTAAAGAATTCTTTTTAAGCTAGCCTCAAAACTCCTCCGTAGAAGCCTCTCTGAGAAAACACTTCAGTGGAATTTGATGACAGATCAGTCCCAGGGCATGATTGGAAAAACAGAGGAGTGACTTAGAAATATCTAAATGGTTTAATCTACATAATAAAGAATCTGAAGTTTTGGAGAAAATATTCAGAGAAAACACCAGAAGGCTGGAACCCTCCTGGAGAAAGGGGGCTGGGGAAATGAGAGTCAAGGTACCAAAGAACAGGGAGTTTGAGTAGCACTCATCTGTAATTCCTCTCATTACCTCCTCCCACCTTTGCCCAGAAAAGACACTTGGTAAAAGGCTGCTCTGCACATCTGCTGTCCATCAGTGATGGTTTGTGAAAAGTTACAATAGCACCAAAAACAGCTGTGTTCCACGTTCCTGGGGAAGAAGTCTGGACACTGAAGGGAAGATGGGATGGGTTGGAGAGTTTAGCAGAGGTACAGGAAACAAAGGGCAATGAGCAGAAGAATTCCCCAGAGTGAGGAGATGGAGCTCCATCTAATCTCATTTCACATTAATGTGCAGCATGCCGACATAATACCAGGCCAACTGGAGTTGTTTGAGAGTCCAACACTTAATTACACTAAATCAAGGTGACTGTTCTCAGCAGCTGGAAATCACGAAGAGATTCCTTGCTGTGAGTGGCTCCTCCCCTCCCACTCATGCCCCAAAGACCTGTCATCAGCTCCTTGGTTCTCTATGGTCCCAAGCCCTTGGCTTTGTGAACAAATGATTCAAGAAGACGATTTAGGTGATACAAACAAACTTGATTTAACACTTCATGGACAGTCTCCTTTTGGAGAACTGCAAAATGGGGCAAGGGCAATAAGTTTTTATAGGGTAAAGAATTATTAAAAAATAAAATTCAACCGAATAAATTTGAAGATCTAAGGCTTTGTTAGGCAGGAAGGAAGGCATGAGCAACAGGAGGATGGACCTTAGACATCCTGATGGAGAACCTCAACAGAGGACAGCCCCAGGACAACCCATTCCACCCATCCAGTGGTCGAAGAAGAGTTAAGTTTGTTTGTTGTGCTCCTGCAGAAAGCAGAGGCTTGTCCTTATTTGACCTATGTCTCTAGAATAGAAACAATATTGTGGTTTCCTACCCTGTGCAGGCATTTAAAATACATCTTGGAGAAAGGACATGTGCAGTTGGCTAATTATTGTTGTAACTTGGACCTGTCATTCAAATGTTGCACCCCTAGGGTCCACCCCCCCAAAAAAAAATTGAGATAAGCCCACACCCTGGAATTTCCAGGGCCTTTGTCTCTCTTGACTGGCCTGCTCCTCCCTTGGAGAGTACTTTAAAAAAACTTTGCTTGCTTTACTTTCATTTCTCTGTTCTGAAATTCTTCACCGTGGCAGTGAAAAGAACTGAGGGTTCTTTTTCCATTTCACTCTCGGTAACATCTTTATTAAACAATTCATGAACCCAGCAGCACCCCATCTATCATATAGAGGGGTGTTTGAGGAGTTCTACAAAATGGAAGGTTTTTATAGGTGGAAGGGTGTGGGCAAGAAAATTATTAGCAAAAGAAAAGGATTGTTCCAGAGAAGGCTGTTTGCTACAGGGAAGAGCATGGTGTCTTATGTAGATTACCTCATCTTTCATTAGGAGATGGAGAGGACCCAGGTAACAGATGCAGCAGTGCTGATGGATAGAAAAATTCCCTGACTGACTGTTTAAGGACACATTTCTGGGGGAGGTTGAAACTGCATTTTGCTTGGGTATTAAGCCCTGGTTTGGAAACTCAGTCTAAGTGACACCACTTGGAGCCTGTGGTTTTCTCTTTAACAAAATAAAGAACAAGAGAGAGACAAATAGAAAGTATCTGATTGGCTGGGGCCACATAGTCAACCTTTTTGAGGTGAGGAGGTCCAGAGTTTGCTTGGCTTTGGGGATTGGCTAACTGAATATACTACATTCCTAGTCAAGGGGAGCATTTTCAGGGATATGGCAGTTATCTAAATGTCGGTTTGTTGATGTAGCACCCCAAGCAGCAATGGCTCCATCTCAATAGTTTTCAAAGCCAGTCTTTCCCTCAGCTTTCACTTAGACTTTTCATTGCATTGCCTTTTTGATGTTCTGAATCTTTATATCCCTTATAGATTACAAGCCCTTTGCCAGGTGTATACTTTGCAAATATCTATGTCTTGCCTTTCACTCTTGAAATGGTATCTTCTGAGGAACTGTAGCTCTTAATGTTAATGTAGCCCAACTTATCAATGTATTACTTTTTTCCTTTATGGTTAGTGCTTTTTTATGAAGTCTTTGCCAACCTGAAGGTCAGGAAGATATTCTCCTATGTTTTCCACTAAAAGCTTTTGGGGCACCTGGGTGGCTCAGTCGGTTATGCGTCAACTTCAGCTCAGGTCATGATCCCACAGTTTCTTGGGCTGAGCTCCATATCAGGCTCTGTGTTGACATCTTGGAGACTGCTTGGATTCTGTGTCTCCCTCTCTCTCTCTGCTCCTCCTGTCCCCTTGCACTCTGTCTCTCTCTCTCTCTGTCTCTCAAAAATGAATAAATGTTAAAAAAAATTTTTTGAAGCTTTGTTAAGAAACAAAAACACTAACTCAGATATCTGTAACGCCATGTTTATAGCAACATTATTTACAATAGCCAAGATGTGGAAACAACCTAAGTATCCATTGCCTGATGAATGGATAAGGGAGTTATGATATACAGATATAGATATTATTCATATTATTCAGCCATAAAAAATGAAGAAATCCTACCATTTGTGACAACATGGATGGGCATTGAGGGCACTATGCTAAGTGAAATAAGTCAGAGAAAGATGAATACTGTATGACTTCACCTAGATATGGAATAGTAAAAAACAAAACAAAACAAAACAAAAAAACAAAAAAAAACCTCATACAAAAAGAGGTAAGACTGTGGTTACCAGAGGCAGAAGAGGAGTAGAATTAGAGAAGGTGGTCAAAAGCTACAAACTTTCAATTATAAGGTAAATAAATAGAAGGGGTGCAATGTACAACATAATAACAATAGCAAATACTGCCATGTGATGTATAAGAAAGTTAAGAGAGTAAATCCTGAGATCCCAATACAAGGAGAATTTTGTTTCCAACTTCTTTTTATCGTATCTATATAAATGATGTACTATAGTAATTATTGTAGTAATTATTTCATGTTGTTTGTAAGTCAAACCTTTATGCAATACACTTGAATCTCAGTGATGTATGTCTTTTATATCACAATATAAATCTGGGGGCAAAACTTTCTTATTTTAATTATTTACATTTAGATCTACAAGATTTCCTGAATTTTTGTATAGGACATGAAGAGGAGTTCTAGACATATTTATTTTATTTACGGATGTCCAGATGACACAACAGCATTTATTGAAAAGGCCTCCAGACCCCATTATACCATCTTTATAATAAATCAAAGGTAGTATGTTTCTGGACTTTCTATTCTGTTCAACTGGTCCATTTGTCTATTCTTATACCAGTGCCACATCTTAATTACTATCACATTAAGTCTTTATATCTAGTAGCAATACCCACCAACTTTATTCTTCTTAAAGAACACCTTTGCTATACTTGCTCCATTTCTTCCCATACATACATTTTAGAAACAGCTAGACTATTTCCATACTATAAACTTGGTGGGATTTTTGACTGGGATGAAGCTAAATGTGTTTATCAATTGGGAGAGAACTCAGATCGTGACAATATTGAGTCTTTCCATCCATAAACATGATATAATCCCCCCTTCATTTGTTTAGAGCCACTTTAATTTCTCCCAGTATCGTTTTGAAGTTTTTGATGTACAATTCTTATACATTTTTTATTAGTTATAGTACAAGGTTTTTTTTTCATGTTTTTCTGAAGTTGTGAGCTATCATCTTTTGAAATTCATTTTTTGTTAGTTTGTTGCTGATATAAAAAAATACTGTTGATTTTTGTGTGTTTTGTATGTTGACATTTCAAGAACTTATTTTCTTTGTTTGTTTTTGTTTTGAGAGAGAGACAGGGAGAGCAGGAGAGGGACAGAGAGAGAGTCATAGAGAAAATCCCAAGCAATCTCCATACTATCAGCAGAGATCCCGACATGCAGCTCAATCTACCATTAGATCATGACCTGAGCCAAAATCAAGAGCTGGACACTTAACTGACTGAGCCACCTAGGGGCCCCCAAGAACTTGTTAAATGTATTTATGAATTACAATAGTTTTTCTTTGGAGTCTTTTGGATTTTCTAAGTACAACATCTTATTGAGTTAAGATTTCTTTCACTTTTATTTGTTAATGTGGCAAAATAGGCTGACTGATATGTAAGTGGTAAACTAACCTTCATAGCTGAAATCAACCCCACTTATTTACAATATATAGTCTTTTCCATTTGCTAAAATTTTTTTTAGAATTTTTTTGGTAGAAATTGGCCTGTAATTTTCCTTTCTTGTATGTTTTGGAATTAGGATTATACTGGCCTTAAAAAAGAGTTGGGAAGTATTGTTTCTTTGTCTATTCTTTAAAATGGTTTGTGGAAGATTGCTGCTGTTTCTTTATTAGATTATTAGAATTCACCAGTGCAACCATTGATACTGGTGGTTTTGTTTTGTTTTGTTTTGTTTTGTTTTAAATTTTACTTATCCAAGGGACATCTGGGTGGATCTGTCAGTTAAGCTCCTGTCTTCTGTTCAGGTCATGATCTCGCAGTTTGTGAGTTCAAGTTCCGCACTGGGTTCTGTGCTGACAGCTTGGAGCCTGGAACCTGCTTCAGATTGTGTTTCCCTCTTTTTCTGCTCCTCCCCTGCTCGTGCTCTGTCTGTCTCGCTCTGAAAAATAAATAAGCATTAAAAAATTCAAAAAAAATTTTAGTTAGCCAACATATAAAGAATATTGGTCAGGAGTAGAATTCAATGATTCATCACTTACATATAACACCCAGTGCTCATTACAACAAGTGCCCTCCTTAATAGTCCCCACCCATCTAGCCCATCTCTCACCCACCTTCCTCCATCAACCCTCAGTTTGTTCTCTATCGTTAAGAGTCTCTTGTGGATTGTTTCCATCTCTCATTTTTCCTCCCCACCTCTCCCCCTATGTTCACCTATTTTGTTTCCTAAATTCCATATATGAGTGAAATCATATGGTATTTGTCTTACTCTGATTGACATATTTCACTTATCATAATACCTTCTCGCTTGATTCACATTGTTGCCAATGGCAAGATTTCATTCTTTTTGATGGATAAGTAATATTCCGTTGTGTATCTATACCACCTCTTCTTTTCCATTCATCAGCCAATGGACATTTGGTCTTTTTCCACAGTTTGGCTATTATTGATAATGCTGTTATAAACATTGAAGTGCATGTACCCTTTCAAATCTGTAGTTTTCTGTTTTTTTTAAATTTAATGTTTATTTATTTTTGAGAGTGAGAGAAACAGAGGGTAAGTGGGGGAGAGGCAGAGAGGGAGACAGAACCTGAAGCAGGCTCCAGGCTCTGAACTGTCAGCACAGAGCCCAACGCAGGGCTCAAACCCACAAACTGTGAGATCATGACCTGAGCTAAAGTTGGACCATCAATTGACTGAGCCACCCAGGTGCCTCTCGAATCTGTAGTTTTATATCTTTTGGGTAAATACCTAGTAGTGAAACTGCTGGAGTATAGGGTAGTTCTATTTTTAGTTTGTTGAAGAAACTCCATACTGTTTTCCAGATTCGTTGTACCAGTTTGCAATCCCACCAACAGTGTAAGGAGTTTCCCCATTCTCTGCATCCTCACCTACACCTGTTGTTTCTTGTGTTATTAATTTTAGCCATTCTGACTACATGGCAAGGTGATATGATCTGTGATGTTGAGTATCTTTTCATGTGTCTGTTAGCCATCTTCTTTGGAAAAATGTCAATTCATTTTTTTTCTGCCCACTTCTCAATTGAGCTATTTGGTTTTTGGGTGTTGAGTTTGGTAAATTCTTTATAGATTTTGGATACTAACCCTTTATCAAATGTGTCATTTGCAAATATATTCTCCCATTTTGTAGGCTGCCTTTAAGTTTTGTTGATTGTTTCCTTCACTCTGCAGAAGCTTTATGAGGTCCTAATAGTTCATGTTTGCTTTTGTTTCCCTTGCTTTCAGTGACATGTTTAGTAAGAAGTTGCTGCAGCTGAGGTCAAAGAGGTTGCTGCCTGTGTTCTGTAGGATTTTGATGGTTTCCTGTCTCACATTTAGGTCTTTCATCCATTTTGAATTTATTTTTGTGTATGGTGTAAGAAAGTGGTCCAGTTTCATTCTTCTGCATGATGCCATCCAGTTTTCCCAGCACTATTTGTTGAAGAAACTGTCTTTTTTTCCCATTGGATATTCGTTCCTACTTTGTCAAAGCTTAGTTGACCATATAGCTGTAAGTCCATTTCTGGGTTTTCTATTCTGTTACATTCATCTATTTGTCTGTTTCTATGCTAGTGTCATACTGTCTTGATGACTATAGCTTCGTAATATAGCTTGAAATCTGGAATCATGATGTCTCCACTTTTGCTTTACTTTTTTCACAATTGCTTTGACTATTTGGGGTCTTTGTGGTTCCATCCATATTTTAGGATTATTTTCTCTGGCTCTGTGAAAAATGCTGGTGGTATTTTGATAGGATTGCATTAAATGTATCAATTGCTTTGGGTAGTATAGACATTTTTACAATATTTGTTCTTCTAATCCATAACCATGGAATGATTTTCCATTTCTTTGTGTTCTCTTCAATTTCTTTCATAAGTATTCTATAGTTTTCAGGGTACAGATCTTTTACCTGTTTTGTTAGGTTTATTCCTAGGTATCTTATTGCTTTTGGTGGAAATGCAAATGGGATCAATTCCTTGATTTCTTTTTCTGCTGCTTTATTATTGGTGTATAGAAATGCAACAGATTTCTGCACGTTGACTTTATATACTGTGACTTTGCTGCATTCATGCATCGGCTCTAGCAATTTTTTGGTGGAGTCTCTTGAGTTTTATACATAGAGTGTCATTATTATCTGCAAGTGAAAGTTTGACTTCTTCCTTGCTGATTTGTATGCCCTTTATTTCTTTTCGTTGTTTGATTGCTGAGGCTAGGACTTCCAGTACTATGTTAAATAGTAATGGTGAGAGCGAACATCCTTGTCTTATTCCTCACCATAGGAAAAAGGCTCTCAGTTTTTCCCCATTGAGGATGATATTAGCTGTGGGTCTTTCATATATGGCCTTTATGATTTTGATGTGTGTTGCATCTATCCCTAGTTAGTTGAGGGTTTTTATCAAGAATGGATGTTGTATTTTGTCGAATGCTTTTTCTGCATCTATTGACAGGATCATAATGGTTCTTATCCTTTCCTCTATTAATGTGATGTATCATGTTGATTGATTTGCAAATATTGAACCAGCTTTTCAGCCCAGGAATGAATCCCACTAGATCATGGTGAATAATTCTTTTAATGTACTGCTGAATTTGATTTGCTAGTATCTAGTTGAGAATTTTTGCCTCCAGGTTCATCAGTGATATTGACCTGTAATTCTCCGTTTTAGTGGGGGGTCTTTGTCTGTTTTGGAATCAAGGTAATGCTGGCTTCATAGAATATATTTGGAAGTTTTCTTCCCATTTCTATTTTTTGGAAAAGTTTGAGAAAAATAGGTATTTAACTCCTCTTTAAATGTCTGGTAGAATTCCCCTGGAAAGTCATCTAGCCCAGGACTCTTGTTTGTTGAAGGATTTTTGATTACTGATTGAATATCTTTGTTGGTATGAGTCTGTTCAAATTTTCCATTTCTTCTTGTTTCAGTTTTAATAATTTGTGAGTTTCTAGGAATTTGTCCATTTCTTCCAGATTGCCCAGCTTTTTGACATATAATTTTTCATAGTGTTCTCTTATAATTGTATTTCTTTGATGTTGGCTGTGATCTCTTCTCTTTCATTCATGATTTTATCTATTTGTGTTTTTGTTTTAGCTTTTTAATGTTCATTCGTCTTTGAGAGAGAGAGAGTAAGCAAGGAAGAGGTAGAGAAAGAGAGAGAGAGTGGCAGAATCTGAAGCAGGCTCCAGGCTCCAAGCTGTCAGCACAGAGCCTGATGCAGGGCCTGAACCCACAAACAATGAGATCATGACCTGAGCTGAAATCGGATGTTTAACCAACTGAGCCACACAGGTGCCCCTGATTTTATCTCTTTCAATCCTTTCTCTTTTCTTTTTGAAAAGTCTGGCTAGGGGTTTATCAATTTTGTTAATTCTTTCAAAGAACCAGCTCTTAGTTTTGTCTGTATGTTCTACTGTATTTCTTTTTCTATATCGTTATTTCTGCTCTAATCTTTATTATTTCCCTTCTGTTAGCTTTAGGCTTTATTTGCTGTTCCTTTTCTGGCTCCTTTATGTGTGAGGTTAGTTTGTGCACTTGGGACTTTTCTTGCTTCTTGATATGGGCCTGTATTGCAATATACTTCCCTCTTAGGACTGCCCTTGTTGCATTCCAAAAGTTTTGGATTGTCATGTTCTCATTTTCATTTGCTATTATGTATTATTATTAATCAGTTATTGATTAATATATTTGGGTATCTCCAAGTTTGGGGCATGAAAATTTACTATTGTTGGATCTTCTTTATGGATAGACCCCTTAATTATGATATAATGCCCTTCTTCATCTCTTGTTACAGTTTTTGTTTTTTTTTAATTTTTTTTAACGTTTATTTATTTTTGAGACAGAGAGAGACAGAGCATGAATGGGGGAGGGTCAGAGAGAGAGAGGGAGACACAGAATCTGAAACAGGTTGCAGGCTCTGAGTTGTCAGCTCAGAGCCCGACACGGGGCTTGAACTCACGAACCATGAGATCATGACCTGAGCCGAAGTTGGACGCTTAACTGACTGGGCCACCCAGGCACCCCACAGTCTTTGTTTTAAAATCTAGTTTGTCTGATATAAGTATGACTACTCCAGCTGTCTTTTGACTTTTATTAGTATCATAGATGGTTTCCCAACCCCTCACTTTCTTTTTTTTTTCAATGTTTATTTTTGAGAAAGAGAGAGAGAGAGAGAGAGAGAGAGAGAGAGACAGAGCACAAGTGGGGGAGGGGCAGAGAGAGATAGAGACACAGAATCCAAAGCAGGCTCCAGGCTCCAAGCTGTGAGCACAGAGCCTGATGCAAGGCTCGAACTCATGAGCTGTGAGATCATGACCTGAGCTGAAGTTGGATGCTTAACTGACTGAGCCATCCAGGCGCCCCCCTACCCCACCCCAACCTCCTCACTTTCAATCTGCAGGTGGCTTCAGGTCTAAAATGAGTCTCTTGTAGGTAGCATATAGATGGATCTTGTTTTTTTATACCCATTCAGATACCCTATGTCTTTTGATTGGGGCATTTAATCCATTTTCATTCAGAGTAATTATTGAAAGAGTAATTATGTGAATTTAGTGCCATTGTGTTACCTGTAGAGTTGGTATTTCTGGTGATGTTCTAGAATTTGTTGCTTTTGGTCTATCCAGTCTAGTGTAGTCTTTGTTGCTTTTGGTGTTTTGTTTTTTTTTCCAAAGAGTCCCCTTAAAATTTCCTGAAGGGCTGGTTTAGTGATCACAATTCCTTTAGCTTTTATTTGTCTGAGAAACAGACATCTCTCCTTCTATTTTGAATGACAGCCTTAGTGGACAGAAAATTCTTGGCTGCATATTTTTCCCATTCAGCACGTTGAATATATCCTACCACTTCTTTCTGGTCTGCCAATTTCTCTGGATGGATCTGCTGAGAACCTGATCTGTCTTCCCTTGTAGGTTAGGGTCCTCTTTTCCCTTGCTGCTTTCAGAATTCTTTCCTTGTCTGTGCATTTTGTAAATTTGACTATGATACACCTTGGCAATGGTCAGCCTTTGTTGAATTTATTGGCACTTCTCTGTGATTCTTGGATTTTGATGTCTGTGTCCTTCCCCAGATTAGGGAAGTTTTCAGCTATAATTTGTTCAAATAAGTCTTCTGCTCCTTTTTCTCTCTTCATCTTCTGGGACTCCTATGAGAGGAATGTTATTCCATTTTAATAGTTAAGTTCCCTGCATCTGCCTTTGTGATTCATGACCTTTCTTTTCCTCTTCTTTTCAGCTTCATTATTTTCCATAATTTTATCTTCTATATCACTAATTTGCTCCTCTGCCTCAATCATCCTCATTTTATGGCCTCCATTTTGGTTTGCATCTCAGTTATTACATTTCTAATTTGGTCTAACTAGACATTAGTTCTTCTATCTCTGCAGAAAGGGATTCTCTGGTATCCATTATGTTTCTTCAAGCCCAGCTAGTATCCTTATCATTGTTGTTTTAGATTCTAGTTCAGACATCTTATTTATATCTGTATTGATTAAATTTCTGGCCATGAGTTCTTCTTCCTGTTCTTTTTTTTTTTTTTTTTTTGGGGGGGGGGGGGGGGGCCCCCCCTGAAATTCCCTGTCTTATCATTTTGTCCAGAAAAAAAAGAAGAAAGAAGACAAACACAAACAAACACACACAAACAAAACAAAACAAAAACAAGCAAACAAAAAAAACTAAATCCTGGGTGTGTTTTGGTTTGCTTGTTAAAAGAATCTAGATTCAACAATAAAAATAAAATAAAGACAAAATTTAATACATAAATAAAAAATAAAATAAATAAAGGAACTGAAAAGATAAGAAAATAAATGAAAAAAAAATTTTTAAATAATGAATAAAAATAAAAAGGAGGTTGCGCCTGGGTGGCTCAGTGGGTTAAGCATCTGACTGTTGGTTTTGCTTAGGTCATGAACTCAGGGTTAATGAGTTTAAGCCCTGCATCAAGCTCTGCACTGACAGTGTGGAGCCTGCTTGGAATTTTTTTCTCCGTCTCTCTCTGCCCCTCCCCCACTCACTCTCTCTGTCTCTCTCTCAAAATAAATAAATAAATAAACTTATAAAAAAAATTTTTTTAATCTAAAGAGGAATTTAGATCTATTTCCCCTAGACCTGAAGCTTTGTAGCACTCTAGGATCAGGAGACTTGGGGCAAGCCAGTTATTTGTGCTGGTCTTCTGGGGGTGGGACGTGTTGTGCTGATTCCCTGGCTGACTTGTTGCAGTAAAAATGCTCCTCCAGGGGAGGGGGAGGGGGCTTGGTGTATGTGACTCTGGCCTCCACTAGGTGGCGCTGTTTTGCTCCCTGAAGGCTTTCAACACTGATGGGCTGGATGAATATGGCAGGCCCCCCACTCTCTAGCTCCTGAGGTGAAAGATTGCACTGCCACTCTTCAGGGAACTCTCACAGAAGAGCAATCAATCAATCACGCCTCTCCTGTCCCTGGTTTCTGTCAGAACCCTGTGTTCACGCTGCCTGCTTCCTAACTTTTTTTATCTCAGGCTCAAAACTCCAAATTTTAAAGACTCTAGAAGGGCAAACCTTCGCTGTTCCTCTGGGCTTTTTCCAGCCCCTGGAAGGAAAGTGGTCACACAACTGAGCAGCAGTTCCGAGTTTATGTCGAAACAGAGCAGAAAGCCAGCACCTCTGCTTGCTGCCCTCAGCCTAAGTCCCTGCTCCTATCCCTGGAAAAAGCACAGCATGTTGGTACCACCCATCCCTCTTGTGACCCAAGGGATCCTGAAACCATGGTGTCATTCCTGGGATTCCATCCCACTTCACCACCTGCATACCTTTAACCCAGGCACATCCCCCAATGTAGCAGACTTCTAAAAGTTCAGATTTTACATCCCACTACTTATATTATTTTGTGGTAGCCTCCATAAGCAACTTCCTTCCCCTCTGCTGTACCCAGAGCTCTTTCTGCCCCAAGTTAACTGCCCACACCTCTTACCTTCCAGAAGGTGGTAGCTTTTCTATTTATAGACTTGCAGTTTTTGTTTTCTCAAATATCCAATTGATTTATTCTGTTTTCAGAATGATTTGTTAACTATCTAGCTGTGTTTGAGGAATAAGACAAGCTTAGGGTCTCCCTTCTCCTCCTCCATTTTAACTACCTCCCAGATTTTTTTTGAGTCCGATGTTTTTTGGGGTGTGTGTGTGTGTGTGTGTGTCTGGAGATGTTTAATTATAGATTCAGATTTAAAAAAAAAAATTAATGTTTATTTATTGTTGAGAGGCAGAGAGACACAGAGTGTGAGCAGGGGAGGGGTAGAGAGAGGGGAAGAAGACGCAGAATCCGAAGTGGGCTCCAGGGTCTGAGCTGTCAGCATACAGCCCTATGCGGGGCTCCAACTTACAAACTGTGAGATCATGACCTGAGCAAAAGTCAGTCATTTAACCAACTGAGCCACCCAGGCGCCCCTATAGATTCAGATTTTAGAATAGATATATGGATTTTTAGTTTCTCCTTACGCCCATTTTGGTACACTGTGTTTTCCTAGGGATTTTTGAACTTCACCAAAATTTTTAATAGCATATAAATAATTCACTATATTCCTTATTATCTTTTCAATGTCTGTAGAATGTCAGGGATGCCCCATTTATTTTCTCTTCATATTGACAATTCATGATAGCATGCAAAAGGCTCTAGCAATTTTATCATTCTTTTCAAGTAATAATTTTTGTTTTGCTTATTTTCTCTATCAAATATGTACTTTTTGTCATATAAATTTCTGCTCTTTTATTTACTTATTTTAGTCTTTTAAATTTTGCATATATTTTGGGGCGCCTGGGTGGCGCAGTCGGTTAAGCGTCCGACTTCAGCCAGGTCACGATCTCGCGGTCTGTGAGTTCGAGCCCCGCGTCGGGCTCTGGGCTGATGGCTCAGAGCCTGGAGCCTGTTTCCGATTCTGTGTCTCCCTCTCTCTCTGCCCCTCGCCCGTTCATGCTCTGTCTCTCTCTGTCCCAAAAATAAATAAACGTTGAAAAAAAAATTAAAAAAAAAAAAGAAATTTTGCATATATTTTAATCTTCATAAGATAATAAATTATTGCTTTGTATGTCCAATATTTAATTACATTTACCCTCACATCATCCTTTTCCATTTTCTTTAATTCCTGTCCCATGTTTCTATGCTTCTGTATGAAACTATTTTTTCTTCTTTCTGAAGAATTCCCTTTAGTATCATTTTTAGTGCACATCTGCTAGTGATAAATGTTTTCAGTTTTATTTGTCTGAAAAATATCTTTGATTTCCCTTCATTTCTGAAGAGAATTTTGTTTGGTGAGGTTCTAGATGAGCAATTATTTTCTTTCAGCATTTTAAACTTGTTATTCCACAAGTTTTTTCAGCTTCCTTCATTTCAATTAAGAGGTCAATTATCAGTCTTTTGTTGCTCTTACAGATATAGTGCCTTTTTTCCCATCAACTTGCTTTAAAGGTTTTGATTGGTCTTTGGTTTTAGTAGTTTGACTATAACATGGTTAGGTGTATTTTATTTATTTATTTATTTATTTATTTATTTATTTATTTATTTTTAATATTTATTTATTTTTGAAAGAGAGAGACAGAGTGTGAGTGAAGTAGGAACAGGGAGAGAAGGAGACACAGAATCTGAAGCAGGCTCCAGGCTCTGAGCTGTCAGCACAGATACCGATGCGGGGCTCTAACTCACGAACTGTGAGATCATGACCTGAGCTGAAGTCAGAGACTTAACCGACAGAGTCACCCAGGTGCTCCTGGTTAAGTGTATTTTAAAAAAAAATTCATTACTGCCTTGAGTTTAAAAACTCAGATCTGAGGTTTCTTTGTTGTCTTTGTCTTTCATTAGTTTCAGATAATTTGCAGTCATTGTGTATTAAAATATTATTTCTGACCCATTCTTGTAATTTTCTCTTTTGAATACTGTAATTTCAAGAATACATAATATACTCTTTCCTGTATTATCCATCCTTTGCTGTTCACTATACTTTCATCTGCATATTTTGTTCACCTTTCTTCTAGTTCACTAACATTTTGATCTTGTGTAGCTAATCTTCTTTAAACCCATTTATTGTGTTCTTAATTGCAGATATTTTATGTTTCCATTCTAGTGTTTCTATTTTCTTCCTTTTTTTAAATTTAAATTTTCTGGTCAAATTCTCCCTTTTTTCTTTAGTATCTTGATATATTAATCATACCTTTTTAAAAATGATTATTTTTGAGAGAGAGAAAAGACAGAGCATAAGCGGGGTGGGGGGCAAAGAGATAGTGGGAGACACAGAATCTGAAGAAGGCTCTAGGCTCTGAGCTGTCAGCACAGAGCCTGATGCAGGGCTGGAACTCATGAATTGTGAGATCATGACCTAAGCTAAAGTTGTACACTTAACTGAGTGACCTAGGTGCCCCATTATTTGTAGCTATCTTAAATTCCTTTTCCAATAATTCCAATATCTGAGTTTCTTTGAGATTGTTTTTATTGTCCTTTTTTCTTCTTGTTTTAAATCATAATGTATGTCATGCCTAGTTATTTTTTTATTGAATGTTGGGCATTGTCTTTGAAAATTTTTAGATGTTCTAAAAAATGTTATCTTCCTTCAAAAAAGATTTAGTCTTTAATTCTGTTTCTCTAGGATGAGACTATGAAAAGTTCTATTGATTTTTCTGCTCTTACTAGCAATCATTTCCTTAATGTCTTTGCTGGAATTCTTGGTCTGTTGCTCTACACCCAGAATCAACAAATGCCTTGAGGAACAAAGTATACTGTCAGCTACATGGTTCTTCCTTCTCCAAGATTTTGTCCTTTTAATTCCTACTTACCTCAGCAGCACGTTGATGCTTTCAAATGTATTTCTAAACTATCTATTTAATTGATATTTCTATATATAATCTTAGAGGAGAATTGTTCCAATCTGTCATGCCTGGAAGCTGGTTATCTTTTTTAAACATAGTTTCATTATATTCTCCTCTGCTTGAGTTCCTTATTGCCTACAGCATAAAATCCAAACTCCTTCCCTCTTTACCAGGTCAGACAAGTTTCTTTTCACCATCTGGTGCTAATGTATCTTTCTAACCTCATATCCTGGTGTTTCCCTTCATTCACTCTATAAGTCAATCAAATTGAGCTTTTCATAAATCATCACATACATCATGCTCTTCCACCTTTGCAAACCTTTTCACATGTTATATCTCTTGCTATAAATTTAGTTTCCCTTCATAACTATTCCCAAGTTACTACTGATCATTAAGACTCATTTTATTTTTTAATGTTTATTTATTTCTTTTGAGAGAGAGAGAGAGAGAGTGCAAAGGGGAGCGGGGAGGGACAGAGAGAGCAGGAGAGAGAGAATCCCAAGCAGGCTGTCAGTGCAGAGCCCAGTGCAGGACTCATCTTACAAATCATAAGGTCATGACCTGAATGGAAATCAAGAGTTAGATGCTTAAGCCAGGTCCCCTTTTAAGGCTCATCTTAAATGCTACTTCCTCTATGAAGCCTTTGCCAGTGTTTCAAGACAAAATTAAGTGTTTCTTCCTTTATATTTATGTTGATGATTCCATTTAAATGCTCTTTTTAAAAATAGTATTGGTTAATGTACGTATATTATTCAATAGACTTGCGATACTTGAAGGCAAGTGAGTGATATCATGATTGCTTGAATCTTCAATGACCAGCATAATACTTGGTATTACAATAAGCTCAGATTTAAGACACCTTGTTTTATATATTTTTTAACCAGGAGCCCTTCATCTTTTTATTACCTGTCATCCTAGCCATTCCATATAACCGTCTTGCCTTTCACAGCCAAACTTTTGCCACAATGGTCTTCAACTCTATATTAATTACCTTAATCTCTCCACCATCCAATATTCCCTCTTGTACTAAAATTTGGCAGTTGCTCTCACTACTTTACAGAAACAACATTCTTGAAAACCCCAATAATTTTCCTTCTTATTACATATCTTATTTTAAAATAATTTGTGTATGAGGCATACAAATGGCTAACAGACACCTGAAAATGTGTTCAACATCACTAATCATTAGAGAAACACAAATAAAATCCACAATAAGATATCACTTCTCACATGTAGGAATGGCTATTATGAAAAAGAAAACAAATAATAAGTATTGAAAAGGAAGGAAACCCTTGTACACTGCTGATGTGAATGTAAACTAGTGCAGCCACTATGAAAAACAGCACAAAAATCCTCAAAAATATTAAAAATATAACTGCCATATTATCCAACGATTCCACTTCTGTGTATTTCTCCAAAGGAAAATGAAATCACTAAATCAAAAATATATCTGTACCCCTATGTTCATTGCAGCATCATTAATAAAACCCAAGACATGTAAACAAACTAAGTGTCCATTGATGGATGAATGGAGAAAGAAGTTGTGTGTGTGTGTGTGTGTGTGTGTGTGTGTGTGTGTATACACATGAATTCTGCCATTTGTAAGAACAAGGATGTACCTTGAAGGTGTTATGCTGAGATATGTCAGACAGCTCAAGTATGGTCTCACTTAGATACGGAATTTTTAAAAATCAAACTATAGATACAGAGGAAAGATTGATGTTTGCTAGAGGCAGGTGGGCAAGATAAGTGAAAGTGGTCAAAAGGAGTGAACTTCCAGTTGTAAGATAAAGAAGTCATGGGAGTGTAATGTACTATATGGTGACTATGGTTAATACTGTATTATATGTTTTAAAGTTACAAGGAGAGTACATCTTAAAAGTTCTCATCACAAGAAAAAAAATTTTTAACTATGTCTGGTGATGGATGTTAAATAAACTTATTGTGGTAATCATCTCATAATATATACCTGTATCAAATCATTATGTTGTAGGCCTAAAACTAATACAATATGATATATGCCAGTTGTATCTTAATTTAATTAATTAATTAAAAATCATTTGTATATAATTTGTTTCTCTGATAGACTGTTAAAAATTGCTGGTAGAAATTTTGTGGATATTATATCAGAAGGTCTTACACTTAGTAAGTCAGACAACAAATAAAGACCATCCTCAAAGATCTTACCTCAGTCCTATGTCCCATGTCTCCTTTGCATCAGCTCAGACTGCTGATCTTCATCTTCTTTAAATCTCTTCCCTCAACTTGTGAAAATACACCATTTTGGCACTCTTAACCTCCACTTTATGTTAAATTGTGTGGGAATGAAAAAGAATTCAAAGGAAGAGGTGGTCAATATATAACTGGATGTGACCTGCTGAATGGTAAGCAATGCCTCTACAGTTTTGACTATGAGACAGCAATGGAGGTTACACCATAGCCTAAACACAAGGGTTTGCAGCAGTTGCAGTCACAGGCAGTTTCTCCCTTTCTGATGTCCACAGGCATGAGTTACTGAGTGAAGATTCCTGGTATCTATTTTGCAGTAATAACAGGTGGAACCCAAATTATCAAGAAATGGGGCTAGAGAAGAAAAAAACAACCAAAAGAATGAGGGGCAGCTGCACTAGGTGATAAGCTATAAGGTTGGTTAGTCACAAATCTGGACCATACATTTATCACAATGTTTGGGAATAGGTATGGAAGGAGTAGAAAGAACTGCTCAATCTCATAGTGGGTAGGCATGAAGTTACCAACTAGGACTCCTAGTCCTACCCAATTTTTATTCCCATACCAGGGTGTGTACTTGGATAGACTTTGGCCCCGTGTAAACTTCTCTAGGTTTGCTTTTTTTCTCCTATTCCAGCTCTGAGCATCCTTCCAAGTTCTCTATTTTTATCTCTCTCTTCACAGCTTCATTTGCCTACCTCCTTTCAATGATCTCTCTGAAGACATCTCTGCTGGCTTCCAAGAGTCTTTGAGTCTAAGATATCTCCAAATCCAAATCTCTAGTCTTATCCTTTGTACAAAAGCCACATATTTCTAACTTCCTAATGAACACTTTCATGCCCTCATCTCACTGTCAAACTCCATCTTCCTCCTTAAGCTTTTCCCAACTTCCCTATTTCCTGTATTTAACCAGACTGAGGTTTTGTTTTATCATCACAAAATGGACATTATATTTTCCATACAGAGTTGTAAGGATGATAAATAAACTGTGTGAAACCATTGTTGGCACACAGTTGGGGCTCAATAAATGGTTCTCATTCATGAAAGTAGTACATTTATTCTCTGGTATCCTGATCATTTAAGTTCATGGTAACTCCTCTTTCTCTGTGTCCCTCATTCCCTACATTCATGTATGCTCATCTCTATCATGTCAAATTTTCAAATATCAGTGGCCTCATTCTCTGCTTTGGACTCTTTTTCTCCCACATATGAAACATTTAAACATATAGCAAAGTTGAAAGAATTTTATAGCAAACATTCCTATATCTACTACCCAGCTTCTACTGTGAACATGTTACTACACTTGGTTTATTATATACCTTTATACCCATCAATTTATATCAATTTTTAATACATGTCAAAGTATATTAGAGATATCAGTACACTTCCCTCTAAGTACTTTAATATGCATGCCATTTGCCAGAGTTCTATATTTGTTGACAGTTTTTCTTCTGTAATAAAACTTACATATGATCTAATATACACATATGTATATTCACTGATCACTTGATATATCTCTATCAAGACATAGAATACTACTACTACCCCCAAAGGATTTCCTCATGCTCCTTCCCAGTCATTCCCCACTTTTCCTCCCCAAGCAAATCTTTTTTTTTAATTTATTTTATTTTTGAGAGAGATAGCAAAGGGAGGAGGGGCAGAGAAAGAGGGAGACAGAACCTAAGTAGGCTCCATGCTGTCATCGCAGAGCCAGATGTGGGGCTCAAACTCACTAACTGTGAGATCATGACCTGAGCTGAAATCAAGAGTCGGATGCTTAACCGAACTGAGCCACCCAGGTGCCCCGACAAAGCAAATCTTCTAATTGGTTTCTTGCCTAACCTACAATTACTCTTTATTATAATTCACCACTTATCCAGAAGCTAAAATAATCTCCTAAAACACACTTTGTCATGCCACCACTCAGTTCGTAAAATCCACATTGCCTGTGAAGTGCAAGCTGCCAATATAAGACCTTCCCCAGTATGGCCCCACCTTTTTTTCAGGTGCTTCTCCACCACTCCTGAAGTATAAAATATTTGAAACTCTCTCGAGGCATTATACACTGACTTAGGTTTAGTTAGTTCTTGAAAGCTGTACCAAAAGCACCTAGAAGATAACAACAGTGTTTCAAGTATGTTTTTATCCCACAATATGTGAGGATATTTCCTTGTACAAGGATATTTCCTTGTATACAATTTACTTCCCAGACATTCATGGGATAAACTAATGACAAATTTGAAAAATGGAATAAATAAGTTGGAAAAGGGAATGTCTTTAACTTTCTGAGCATACCCTCGTATTAATTTAGATTAGTTACATTTACTGTGCCTATCTTGTAAGAATGTGGTGAAGGAGGCATGCAAACATTTCCCAAGGAACCCTACAAGATTTAGAGATGAGGGAAAGAGAGACATTCAGTGGGCAAGAAGGGGGATCCTTTGAAAATTTTTTATTAGGATTCTAGAGTGTAATCTCATGTCATCGATGAAATTGAAATTTTTATTTCTCTAAGTTAGTTCCCACATTGTCAACTAAAGACTAATTATCAAGTTTCAAAAATAGAGCTTAGAACATGGATTTCAACTCTGCTGCATATTAGAAGCATCAAGGGAGCTCTTAAAATCTCCTGATGCCCAGGCTCCACCCTCAGTAATTCTGATTCCATTTGTCTGGGGTTCAGTCCAGGCAGGCATTGGTATGTTTTTAAAGTCCCCCAGGTGATTCTAATGTGTAGTCGTCACTGCTATATGAATGGTCTTTACACAGAGATTCAGCCTCACAGCCAATAATAAATACACAAGCAAATTTACTGCCACCTCCTCTCTCTCTAGAGACTCAGTGGGAAAGGAAAGAGCAAATTCTTAGCCAAAGGGGAGAATTAGGGGTATTAGTTTTTCAGCATTCCTGGCAGAGTGGGGCATGTGTATCCCCTGACAAGGGGGGAGTTTTTCCAAGAGCTACACGTTCTCATAAAGCTAGGCCCATACTCTTAGAATCAGAAGAGTATGTCAGCAGCTTCCAGAGAGGAATCACATCACTGGTAAGATTCATGTAAGTCCAACTGCTTCAGGTTGTCCCAGGGAGAGACCATGAGGATGGGTAGCTCAATCATATGGGAAGTGACTTGAAAGGCAGGGGCAGAGGACTTACAGACAAAAATAACCATCAAACCTTTAAAAATACATATCTAGAAGACTTCCACATATGATATGAGTTGGGGCCTGCCTTTTGGAAGTGTAAGGAATAGAATGTGTCAGTCAAATTTTTATTTAACAGTCAAAGGTCACTAGTGCTCCTCAACCCTTTCACTCTATGGCGGTAATGGAAAATAGTATAATTATCCATATACTGGGTAAACTGGAGGGGATGATGAGAAGGGTTTTGTGTTGGACTTAGTGAAAAAATTACTACATTTTCTTTGTATTATATGATTAAAGAAAAATAAAATGCTAAGTATTGAAGAAAATATTATTCAATTTATTTAAAATTTCCAAGTAAAATCTCATTAAAATTTTAATGAGAAAATTGAACTTGTTTCTTTAGCATAATTCACTTTTATTTTGAACCCCAATGGGTTTTTTATCCCTTCAGCTATATCACTGGGCCCTGCAGGGCTTGTTCTTCCCTTATCCCACTCATATATTCTGCCCTGCTCGTCCCTCATTGTCAACAACTTTATTCTGTTTGATGTATATTTTTGTTTGCACTCTTATTAAATGTGCTTTGTTGCTATGTATTCTGTACTTTTAACTAAAGTAAATGGCATTACATTATATATAAAATTTTATTTCCTTTTTTGTTTCCAGTAAACACTCTTTTCTAAGTTCTATCCATATTGTTCTGTGTATTTTTTTAAAAAGTTTACGTATTTATTTTGAGAGAAAGAGAGAGAGTGCTAGTGAGGAAAAGAGCAGACGAAGGGAGACAGAAAATCCTAAGCAGGCTCTTCACTGTCAGCACAGGGCCCGATGCAGGGCTTGATCCCACAACCGTGAGCTCATGACCTGAGCCAAAATCAAGAGTCATACACTTAACCAGCTGAGCCCCCCAGGTGCCCTTGTTCTGTGTATTTTTTTTAATACTAGTTGTTGTGCAGTGCTTTATGTAGTGCACTTACACTTTTCACCCACCCACTCTCTCAAGGATAGATATATGTGTTGCTTTCAACACCGTGTTATCATGGAAGAGTATTCTTCTGTAATTAAGGGAAATCTCTTTTCTGTCATCAACTAGAACTCCGATAATTCAGTCCCTTTAAATTATACTTCTTAATCTAATTTCTCTTCTTTTGAGTTTAAATCAATTATTGAAAATTCAGAGGTTAAATCATAATGTAGTGGAGTTCCAATCCACTTAAACTTTTATATAAATTTTTACAAAATAATAATGATTTTTACTCAAGCATACTCTCTATTATACTTGTCACTGTACTATTTTCAGTAATTTTGTTGAGGGATTGAAATTACAACACGACTAAGCATCTTCAGTGAACCTCATTTTACCTCATTTTTTGAAGGCTGAAGTTTTGCTTTGATTCCTTAAATGTTATCAGTTCATGGTAGTATATATTTTCACACATCCCGTGCAGTTTTTCTGTCCCAAGTATAAGCCACAAGTTTAACCTTCTTTTGCATTCAAAGCCTGATGTTTACCCTTCTTTTCTCACCTGTGACAGGTCAGGCCTGATGCAGGTGAGAAGTCCATTATTGGCAATGGCTAGAGGTAGTTGGTTTCTTCTCTCCCTCTACAGTTTGGCTTCTACTCTTCTTCTCTCATCTTGCCAACTATGTATGGTTTCTGACCTTCTCTGAAATGAAGATAGAATGAAGAAAAGTGGGGACAGGAAAATTATGTTTTGCATGCTACTGTCAAAGTTGCATCACTCTCTGGATCTGGTAGATATTTAAAGCTGGGATTTTCTCAACTATAACTCTCCTTTTGTAGGTGACATACCTTTATACTTCTCAATATTAAGACATTACCTCAGACCCTGAGTCTTTGGTGGTTCACTTCTGGGCTCTTTTTTGCTGAGTTCCTTTTGTCACTGTGGCAATCTTTGGATATTACGTCAGGTTCTCTAGTTTACTCTTACACGAGATCCACACCTGGTTTGTGGAGTCCATACATGCATGCTTTGGACCAAGTCTGGGGGGTTACCATACATGCTTTGGACCATCTTATTGCAGTAGAAATCTCTCTTTGGCTTCCTTTCCCTAAAGAGCAGTTGACCAGCTTAGCTCCCATCTCTCATATTCTCTAGACAAGAGGCAGAGGACAGTTCTCTGTGTCTCTCACACATCTCTTGTAGTGGAATCCCTTTCTGGGTTTTGGGATAATTTAGACAATCTCACCACTCTGGGAATGAGATTTCCACTTGAAGAAAGGGTGACACAAGACATCAGCAGTTCTTTTCAAAAATAACCCCCAAATTCTCTTTCAATCTCCACTTTTAGTCCCTTTGTGCCCTTGATATAGGTTAAGGATTGAGAAGTTATTTAGTTGGCTTTCTGTCCCCTCTTTTCTGCATGTCTTACACATCTATGTGTCTCAAAATTCAGTCTGGCATTTAGTGTCCAAGGTCTTAGGGGGTTTAGCTGAAAGTGGTCTTGTCACATTTCATTGCATGTAATATGACACCCCCACTGATACAGGTTGAAGGCTTTTGAGGAAAATGAGAGCAGCAAAAGGAAAATAAAAACATATGTACCATTTAAAACTTGTGGTTCAGCTAATCTATGATTCTGCTGCTAGTATAAACTTCATGTGAGACCTTTCTCACAACAGCATACCTAATCTTTTTGACACTGACATTAAAAATTGGGTAAACCCCAGCTTCTCTTAGTAGTCATGTGTAGCTCTGTTTATTCTAAACTTAACTAATCATTTTGGGGACAAGTTCTATTTTTTGGCCAGTTTTGCTCCAGGCTCATTGGAGCACCAAAACTGAAGGCAGTAAAGGCAAAGAACCAGATGCCACAGGAAATGTCAAAGTAGGACAAAAGAAAAATGCATGGTTCAAGCAGGAACCAGGAGGTCTTAAACATTGGGAAAAGATTTTTCCAGATTATTGGCAAATAATTGCCAGGTTAGGGAGACCCTGAAGTTGACATACAAAGCAAAGAAGAGAATTGCAACTGAGAGCTTGAAATTAAAAAAAAAAAAAAAAGAAGAAGAAGAAGATGAGGAAGAATGTATTTTCATTTGTGTGAATTATCTGTGTGAATAAATAACATGAGAAAAATATGTTGATATATTTTCACATAATTTTATCAGTTTCTTAGCTGTAACTATCTCTAATACTACTGGTCAGTGGTATTTCTTTAAAGAGTGTTATTTGGTATTATTATTATTATTATTAAATATTTTTTCACAAAATTACTTGCACTCTTCTTCAAAGTGGCATTTTGTTGTTAACACCTTTTAGAGCTTTTGACTCCTTCAGTCATCCTTCTCAATAGATCATATTATTTCTAATTGAGAAAGTGTTCTTCTATGGACCATACAGTACACAGTAGTCTCTAAGTAAATTCTGCAAATGGTGGGCATTCTCAATTCTCGTTATTCTGGTATTGAAATATGTAAGTATTTGCTGTTGAAATGTATAACTATTTCTATTTATTTTGGTATTAAAATATGTACATGCTCAAGGCATGGCTTGTGCCCCTGGCCCCAGCTCTTACAACCTGGGCCCTGCCATGAGCCTTGAGATCACCAAGTTTAATATGACATTCTTCTTTTTTCAATATATGAAATTTATTGTCAAATTGGTTTCCATACAACACCCAGTGCTCATCCCAAAAGATGCCCTCTTCAATACCCATCACCCACTCTCTCCTCCCTCTCACCCCTCATCAACTCTCAGTTTGATCTCAGTTTTTAAGAGTCTCTTATGCTTTGGCTCTCTCCCACTCTAACCTCTTTTTTCTTTTTCCTTCCCCTACCCCATGGGTTTCTGTTAAGTTTCTCAGGATTCACATACGAATGAAAACATATGGTATCTGTCTTTCTCTGTATGGCTTATTTCACTTAGCATCACACTCTCCAGTTCCATCCATGTTGCTACAAAGGGCTATATTTCATTCTTTCTCATTGCCACGTAGTACTCCATTGTGTATATAAACCACAATTTCTTTATCCATTCATCAGCTGATGGACATTTAGGCTCTTTCCATAATTTGGCTATTGTCGAGAGTGCTGCTATAAACATTGGGGTACAAGTGCCCCTATGCATCAGTACTCCTGTATCCCTTGGGTAAATTCCTAGCAGTGGTACTTCTGGGTCATAGGGTAGGTCTATTTTTAATTTTCTGAGGAACCTCCACATTGTTTTCCAGAGTGGCTGCATCAGTTTGCATTCCCACCAACAGTGCAAGAGGGTTCCCATTTCCCCACATCCTCTCCAGCATCTATAGTCTCCTGATTTGTTCATTTTGGTCACTCTGACTGGCATGAGGTGATATCTGAATGTGGTTTTGATTTGTATTTCCCTGATGAGGAGCGACGTTGAGCATCTTTTCATGTGCCTGTTGGCCATCCGGATGTCTTCTTTAGAGAAGTGTCTATTCATGTTTTCTGACCATTTCTTCAATGGATTATTTGTCTTTCGGGTGTGGAGTTTGGTGAGTTCTTTATACATTTTGGATACTAGCCCTTTGTCCGATATGTCATTTGCAAATATCTTTTCCCATTCCATTGGTTGCCTTTTAGTTTTGTTGATTCCTTTGCTGTGCAGAAGCTTTTTTTCTTCATGAGGTCCCAATAGTTCATTTTGCTTTTAATTCCCTTGCCTTTGGGGATGTGTCAAGTAAGAAATTGTTGTGGCTGAGGTCAGAGAGGTTTTTTCTGCTTTCTCCTCTAGGGTTTTGATGGTTTCCTGTCTCACATTCAGGTCCTTTATCCATTTTGAGTTTATTTTTGTGAATGGTGTGAGAAAGTGGTCTAGTTTCATCCTTCTGCATGTTGCTGTCCAGTTCTTCCAGCACCATTTGTTAACGAGACTGTCTTTTTTCCATTGGATATTCTTTCCTGCCTTGTCAAAGATGAGTTGGCCATACTTTTGTGGGTCTAATTCTGGGGTTTCTATTCTATTCCATTGGTCTATGTGTCTGTTTTTGTGCCAATACCATGCTGTCTTGATGATGACAGCTTTGTAGTAGAGGCTAAAGTCTGGGATTTTCATGCATCCTGCTTTGGTCTTCTTCTTCAAAATTACTTTGGCTATTCGGGGATTCCATATGAATTTTAGGATTGCTTGTCCTAGCTTCGAGAAGAATGCTGGTGCAATTTTGATTGGGTTTGCATTGAATGTGTAGATAGCTTTGGGTAGTATTGACATTTTGACAATATTTATTCTTCCAATCCATGAGCACGGAATGTTTTTCCATTTCTTTATATCTTCTTCAATTTCCTTCAAAAGCTTTCTGTAGTTTTCAGCATACAGATCTTTTACATCTTTGGTTAGATTTATCCCTAGGTATCTTATGCTTCTTGGTGCAATTGTGAATGGGATCAGTTTCTTTATTTGCTTCATTAGTAGTGTATAAGAATGCAACTGATTTCTGTACATTTATTTTGTATCCTGTGACTCTGCTGAAGTCATCTATCAGCTCTAGCAGACTTTTGGTGGAGTTTGTCAGGTTTTCCATGTATAATATCATGTCATCTGCAAAAAGCGAAAGCTTGACTTCATCATTGCCAATTTTGATGCCTTTGATTTCCTTTTGTTGTATGATTGCTGATGCCAGAACTTCCAACACTATGTTAAACAATAGCGGTGAGAGTGGACATCCCTGTCATGTTTCTGATCTAAGGGGAAAAGGTCTCAGTTTTTCCTCGTTAAGGATGATGTTAGTTAGCTGTGGGCTTTTCATAAATGGCTTTTATGATGTTTAAGTATGTTCCTTGTATCCCGACTTTCTCGAGGGTTTTTATTAAGAAAGGTTGCTGAATTTTGTCAAAGGCCTTTTCTGCATCGATCGACAGGAACATATGGTTCTTATCTTTTCTTTTATTAATGTGATGTATCACGTTGATTGATTTGTGAATGTTGAACCCACCCTGCATCCCAGGAATGAATCCCACTTGATTATGGTGAATAATTCTTTTTATATGCCGTTGAATTCAATTTGTTAGTATCTTCTTGAGAATTTTTGCATCCATATTCATCAGGGATATTGGCCTGTAGTTCTCTTTTTTTACTGGGTCTCTGTCTGGCTTAGGAATCAAAGTCATACTGGCTTCATAGAATGAGTCTGGAAGCTTTCCTTCCCTTTCTATTTCTTGGAATAGCTTGAGAAGGATAGGTATTATCTCTGCTTTAAACGTCTGGTAGAACTCCCCTGGGAAGCCGTCTGGTCCTGGACTGTTATTTGTTGGGAGATTTTTGATAACTGATTCAATATCTTCACTGGTTATGGGTCTGTTCAAGCTTTCTATTTCCTCCTGATTGAGTTTTGGAAGAGTGTGGGTGTTTAGGAATTTTTCCATTTCTTCCAGGTTGTCCAGTTTGTTGGCATATAATTTTTCATAGTATTCCCTGATAATTGTTTGTATCTCTGAGGGATTGGTTGTAATCATTCCATTTTCATTCATGATTTTATCTATCTGGGTCACCTCACTTTTCTCTTTGAGAAGCCTGGCTAGAGGCTTATCAATTGTGTTTATTTTTTCAAAAAACCAACTCTTGGTTTCGTTGATCTGCTCTACAGTTTTTTTAGATTCTATATTGTTTATTTCTGCTCTGATCTTTATTATTTCTCTTCTTCTGCTGGATTTAGGCTGCCTTTGCTGTTCTGCTTCTATTTCCTTTAGGTGTGCTGTTAGGTTTTGTATTTGGGATTTTTCTTGTTTCTTGAGATAGGCCTGGATTGCAATGTATTTTCCTCTCAGGACTGCCTTCACTGCATCCCAAAGCTTTTGGATTGTTGTTTTTTCATTTTCGTTGGTTCCATATATTTTTAAATTTCTTCTTTAATTCCCTGGTTGACCCATTCATTCTTTAGTAGGGTGTTCTTTAACCTCCATGCTTTTGGATGTTTTCCGGACTTTTTCCTGTGGTTGACTTCAAGCTTCATAGCATTGTGGTCTGAAAGTATGCATGGTATGATGTCAATTCTTGTATACTTACGGAGGACTGTTTTGTGACCCAGGATGTGATCTATCTTGGAGAATGTTCCATGTGCACTCAAGAAGAAAGTATATTCTGTTGCTTTGGGATGCAGAGTTCTACATATATCTGTCAAGTCCATCTGATCCAATGTCTCATTCAGGGCCCTTGTTTCTTTATTGACTGTGTGTCTAGATGATCTATCCATTGTTGTAAGTGGGGTATTGAAGTCCCCTGCAATTACCACATTCTTATCAATAAGGTTGCTTATGTTTGTGAGTAATTGTTATATATATTTGGGGGCTCCCGTATTCGGCACATAGACATTTATAAGTGTTAGCTCTTCCTGATGGATAGACCCTGTAATTATTATATAATGTCCTTCTTCATCTCTTGTTACAGCCTTTAATTTAAAGTCTAGTCTGTCTGATATAAGTATGGCTGCTCTAGCTTTCTTTTGACTTCCAGTGGTATGATAAATAGTTCTCCATCCCCTCACTTTCAATCTGAAGGTGTCGTCAGGTCTAAAATGAGTCTCTTGTAGACAGCAAATAGATGGGTCTTGTTTCTTTTTTTTTTATCCATTCTGATACCCTATGTCTTTTGGTGGTGCATTTAGTCCATTTACATTCAGTGTTATTATAGAAAGATATGGGTTTAGAGTCATTGTGATGTCTGCAGGTTTCATGCTTGTAGCGATGTCTCTAATACTTTGTCTCACAGGATCCCCCTTAGGATCTCTTGTAGGGCTGGTTTAGTGGTGATGAATTCCTTCAGTTTTTGTTTGTTTGGGAAGACCTTTATCTCTCCTTCTATTCTAAATGACAGAGTTGCTGCATAGAGGATTCTCGGCTGCATGTTTTTTCTGTTCATCACATTGAAGATTTCCTGCCATTCCTTTCTGGCCTGCCAAGTTTCAGTAGAGAGATCCATCACGAGTCTTATTGGTCTCCCTTTATATGTTACAGCACGTTTATCCCTAGCTGCTTTCAGAATTTTCTCTTTATCCTTGTATTTTGCCCGTTTCACTATGGTATGTCTTGCAGAAGATTGATTCAAGTTACGGCTGAAGGGAGTTCTCTGTGTCTCTTGGATTTCAATGCCTGTTCCTTCCCCAGATCAGGGAAGTTCTCAGAGATTATTTCTTCAAGTACACCTTCAGCACCTTTCCCTCTCTCTCTTCCTCTTCTGGAATACCAATTATGCATAGATTATTTCTCTTTAGTGCATAACTTAGTTCTCTAATTTTCCTCTCATACTCCTGGATTTTTTTATCTCCCTTTTTCTCAGCTTCTTCTTTTTCCATAATTTTATCTTCTAGATCACCTGTTTTCTCCTCTGTCTCTTCAATCCGAGACTTGGTTGTCTCCATTTTATTTTGCAGCTCATTTATAGCATTTTGTAGCTCCTCCTGGCTGTTCCTTGGTCCCTTGATCTCTGTAGCAATAGATTCTCTGCTGTCCTGTATACTGTTTTCATGCCCAGTGATTAGTTTTATGACTATTATTCTAAAATCACTTTCTGTTATATTGTTTAAATCCTTTTTGATCAGTTCGTTAGCTGTTGCTATTTCCTAGAGATTCTTTTGAGGGGAATTCTTCCGTTTCATCATTTTGGATAGTCCCTGGAGTGGTGCAGAACTGCGGGGCACTTCCCCTGTGCTGTCTTGAATAACTTGCGTTGGTGGGCAGGGCCGCGGTCAGACCTGATATCTGTCCCCTGCCCACCGCTGGGGCCACAGTCAGACTGGTGTGTACCTTCTCTTCCCGTCTCCTAGGGGTGGGATTCACTGTGAGGTGGCGTGGCCTGTCTGGGCTACTTGCGCACTGCCAGGCTTTTGGTGCTGGGGATCTGGCATATTAGCTGGGGTGGATCGGCAACTAGCACATGAGCGGGAGGGGCAGGCTCAGCTGTCTTTTCCTTCAGTGATCCACTTCGGAAGGGGCCCTGCAGCACTGGGAGGGAGTCAGACCTGTCACTGGAGGGATGGATCCGCAGAAGCACAGCATTGGGTGTTTGCCCCGTGCAAGCAAGTTCCCTGACAGGAACTGGTTCCCTTTGGGATTTTGGCTTGGGGGATGGGCGAGGGAGATGGCGCTGGCAAGTGCCTTTGTTCCCTACCAAGCTGAGCTCAACAACTCTCCCTCCCCTTGTCCTCCAGCCCTTCCACTCCCAGGGGCAGAGCTGTTAACTTATAACCTTCCAGATGTTAAGTCCCGCTTGCTGTCAAAACACATTCTGTCCAGCCCCTCCTCTTTTGCAAGCGAGACTCCGGGGCTCTGCTTTGCGGCGGGCTGCCCCTCCACCCTGGCTCCCTCCTGCCAGTCCTTGTAGAGTGTACCGCCTCTCCACCCTTCCTACCCTCTTCTCTGGGCCTCTCATCTATGCTTGGCTTTGGAGAATCTGTTCTGCTAAACTTCTGGCAGTTTTCTGGGTTATTTAGTCAGGTGTGGGTGGAATCTAAGTGATCAGCAGGACGCAGTGAGCCAAGCGTCCTCATACACTGCCATCTTCCTCTGACTCTCTGTCTCACATTCTTTTATCTCATTGAAATTCTGGCTCTTTCAAACTCTTCAAAGCTTTCCCATGTTCTCTCTTGAGTAGTGCTGTAGAAGAGAAAGTATTGGCACTATATATGTAATTTTAAATTTTCCAGTATCCACATTAAAAAAGTAAAAGGAAACAGGTGAAATTACTTTAAATATATTTTAATTTGAAATATCCAAAATCTTATTATTTTAATATGTAATCAACATAGACATTCTTGAGATGTTATATATATATTTTTTCTAAGCCCTCAAAAATATAGTATGTATTTTACTCTTATGGTACATCCCAAGTGCTCAATAGTCATATATGACTAATGGCTACCCTACTGGACAGAATAGATCAGTCCTGGAACCAATGTACTCCAAGTTTGGTCCACAGACCAGCAGTGGCAGCATCACCTGAGACCTTAGAACTATACAATCTCTGAGTCTGCTCAAGGCTTATTTAACTGGAAGCTGTATTAAATTTTTTTTCAGGCAATGGGATATTTTAATGTTCTACTCTTTTCAGTACTAAGATGTATTTTAATTACAATTAAAGAAATATAGTCTTCCATGAACTAGCCAGGGGGAACATATGTAACATTATCATTCATTGTTTTTATGAGAACATGTAATGTTTCTTTTTTTTTTCAATTTTATTTTTTTTAATTTACATCCAAATTAGTTAGCATATAGCACAACAATGATTTCAGGAGTGGATTCCTTAATGCCCCTTACCCATTTAGCCCATCTCCCCTCCCACACCTCCTCCAGTAACCCTGTGTTTGTTCTCCACATTTATAAGTTTCTTATGCTTTGTCCCTCTCCCTGTTTTTATATTATTTTTGTTTCCCTTCCCTTATGTTCATCTGTTTTGCCTCTTAAAGTCCTCATATGAGTGAATTCATATGACTTTGTCTTTCTCTGACTCACTAATTTCACTTAGCATAACACCCTCCAGTTCCATCCACATAGTTGCAAATGGCAAGATTTCATTCTTTTTGATTGACGAGTAATACTCCATTGTGTGTGTGTGTGTGTGTGTGTGTGTGTGTGTGTGTGTGTGTGTGTATACCACATCTTCTTTATCCATTCATCAATCGATGGACATTTGGGCTCTTTCCATACTTTGGCTATTGTTGATAGTACTGCTATAAACATGGGGGTGCATGTGTCCCTTTGAAACAGCACACCTGTATCACTTGGATAAATACCTAGTAGTGAAATTGCTGGGTTGTAGGGTAGTTCTATTTTCTATTTTTTGAGGAACCACCATACTGCTTTCCAGAGTGGCTGCACCAGCTTACATTGCCACCAACAATGCAAAAGAGATCCTTTTTCTTCACATCCTCGCCAACATCTGTTGTTGCCTGAGTTGTTAATGTGAGCCATTCTGACAGGTATAAGGTGGTATCTCATGGTGGTTTTTATTTGCATTTCCCTGATGATGAGTGGTGTTGAGCATTTTTTCATGTGTCAGTTGGCCATCTGGATGTCTTCTTTGGAGAAGTGTCTATTCATGTCTTTTGCCCATTTCTTCACTGGATAATTTGTTTTTTGTGTGTTGAGTTGAATAATGTCTTTATAGATTTTGGATACTAGCCCTTTATCTGATATGTCATTTGCAAATATCTTCTCCCATTCCATCTGTTGCCTTTTAATTTTGCTGATTGTTTCCTTCACTATGCAGAAGCTTTTTATTTTGATGGGGTCCCAGTATTTCATTTTTTATTTTGTTGCCCTTGCCTCCATGGAAGTGTTGAGTAGGAAGTTGCTGCGGCCAAGATCAAAGAGGTTTTTGCCTGCTTTCTCCTCGAGGATTTTGAAGGCTTCCTGTTTTACATTGAGGCCTGTCATCCATTTTGAGTTTATTTTTTTGTATGGTGTAAGAAAGTGGTCCAGGTTCCTTCTTCTGCATGTCGCTGTCCAGTTTTCGCAGCACCACTTGCTGAAGAGACTGTCTTTATTCCATTGGATATTCTGTCCTGTTTTGTCAAAGATTAGTTGGCCATATGTTTGTGGGTCCATTTCTAGGTTCTCTATTCTGTTCCACTGATCTGAGTGTCTGTTATTGTGCCAGTACCATATTATCTTGATGATTACAGCTTTGTAGTATAGCTTGAAGTCCGGGATTGTGATGTCTTCTGCTTTGGTTTTCTTTTTCAAGATTGGCTATTCGGGGTCTTTTCTGGTTCCATACAAATTTTAGGATTATTTTTTCTAGTTCTGTGAAGCGTGCTGGCATTATTTTGATAAGAATTACATTGAATATGTAGGTTGCTTTGGGTAGTATCAATATTTGTTCTTCCTATCCAGGAGCATGGAATCTTTTTCCATTTTTTGTGTGTCTTTTCAATTTCTTTCATAAGCTTTCTATACTTTTTAGTGTATAGAGTTTTCACCTCTTTGGTGCAACTGTAAGTGGGATAGATTCCTTGATTTCTCTTCCTGTGGCTTCATTGTTGGTGTATAGGAATGCAACCGATTTCTGTGCATTGATTTTATGTCCTGCAACTTTGCTGAATTCATGAATCAATTCTAGCAGTTTTTTTGGTGGAATCTTTAGGGTTTTAGATATAGAGTATCATGTCATCTGCAAAGAGTTAAATTTTGAACTCCTCCTGGCCGATTTTGATACATTTTATTTCTTTGTGTTGTCTGATTGCAGAGGCTTAGACTTCCAATACTATGTTGAATAACAGTGGTGAGAGTAGACATCCCTGTCTTTTTCCTGTCCTTGGGGGGAAAGCTCTCAGTTTTTCCCCATTGAGGATGATATTAGTAGTGGTCATTCATATATGGCTTTTATGATCTTAAGGTATGATCCTTTTATCCTTACACTCTTGAGGGTTTTTATCAAGAAAGGATGCTGTATTTTGTCAAATGCTTTCTCTACATCTATTGAGAGCATCATATGGTTCTTGTCTTTTCTTTTATTGATGTGATGAATCATGTTAATTGTTTTGTGGATATTGAACCAGCCCTGCATCCCAGGTATAAATCCCACTTGGTCGTGGTGAATAATTTTTTTAATGTATTGTTGGATCTGGTTGGCTAATATCTTGTTGAGGATTTTTGCATCCATGTTCATCAGGGAAATTGGTCTATAGTTCTCTTTTTTAGTGGGGTCTCTGGTTTGGAATCAAGGTAATGCAGGCTTCATAGAATGAGTTTGGAAGTTTTTCTTCCATTTCTATTTTTTGGAATAGCTTTAAGAGAATAGGTGTTAACTCTTCCTTAAATGTTTGGTAGAATTCCCCTGGAAAGCGATTTGGCCCTGGACTCTTGTTTTTTGGCAGATTTTTGATTATTAATTAGATTTCCTTACTGGTTATGGGTCTGTTCAAATTTTCTATTTCTTCCTGTTTCAGTTTTGGTAGTGAATATGTTTCTAGGAATTTGTCCATTTCTTCCAGATTGCCCATTTTATTGGCATATAATTGCTCATAATATTTCTTATTATTGTTTTTATTTGTGCTGTGTTGGTTGTGATCTCTCCCCTTTCATTCTTGATTTTGTTTATTTGGATCCTTTCCTTTTTCATTTTGATCAAACTGGCTAGTGGTTTATGAATTTTGTTAATTCTTTCAAAGTACCAGCTTCTGGTTTCATTGATCTGTTCTACTGTTTTTTGGGTTTTGATAGCATTCATTTCTGCTCTAATCTTTATTATTTCCTGTCTTCTGCTGGTTTTGGGTTTTATTTGCTGTTCTTTTTCCAGCTCTTTAAGGCATAAGGTTAGGCTGTGTATCTGAGACCTTTCTGCCTTCTTTAGGAAGGCCTGTATTGCTATATACTTTCCTCTTATGACCGCCTTTGCTGAGTCCCAGAGGTTTTGGGTTGCGGTGTTATCATTTTCATGGTCTTCCATATACTCTTTAATTTCCTCTTTAACTTCTTGGTTAGCCCACTCATTCTTTAGTAGGATGTTCTTCAGTCTCCAAGTATTTGTTACCTTTCCAAATTTTTTCTTGTGGTTGATTTTGAGTTTCATAGTGTTGTGGTCTGAAAATATGCACGGTATGATTTCGATCTTTTTGTACTTGCTGAGGGCTGATTTGTGTCCCAGTTTGTGGTCTATGGAGGAGAACATTCCATGTGCACTGAAGAAGAATGTGTATTTCACTGCTTTAGGATGAAATGATCTGAATGTATCTGTTAAGTCCACCTGGTACAGTGTGTCCTTCAAAGCCATTGTTTCCTCGTTGATTTTGTGATTAGATGATCTGTCCATTGTGAGTGGGGTGTTGAAGTCTCCTACTGTTTTTTTTTATTAAATTTTTTTAATGTTTATTTACTTTCAACAGAGAGACAGGGCATGAGCGGGGGAGGGCCAGGGAGAGAGGGAGACACAGAATCTGAAGCAGGCTCCAGGCTCTGAGCTGTCAGCACAGAGCCCGACGCAGTGCTCAAGCTCACAGTCCGTGAGATCATGACCTGAGCCGAAGTCAGACGCTCAAATGACTGAGCCATCCAGGTGCCCCAAGTCTCCTACTATTATGGAATTACTATCAATGAGTTTCTTTATGTTTGTGATTAATTGATTTATATATTTGGGTGCCTCCACACTTGGTGCATAAATATTTACAATTGTTAAGTCTTTTTGGTGGATAGACCCCTTAGTTATGATATAATGTCCTTCTTCATATCTTGATACAGTCTTTATTTTAAAGTCTAGATTGTCTGATATAAGTATGGCTACTCCAGCTTTCTTTTGTTGACTATTAGTATGATAGATGGTTCTCCATCCCCTTACTTTCAATCTGAAGGTGTCTGTAGGTCTATAATGGGTCTCTTGTAAACAGCATATAGATGGATCTTGTTTTCTTACCCATTCTGTTACCCTATGTCTTTTGATTGGAACATTGAGTCCATTGACATTTAGAGTGAGTACTAAAAGATATGAATTTATTGCCATTATGTTGCTTGTAGAGTTGGAGTTTCTGGTGGTGTTCTCTGGTCTTTTCTAATCTTTGTTGCTTTTGATGTTTGTTTGTTTATTTATTTATTTATTTATTTATTTATTTATATTTTCATCTTTTCTCCCCTCAGAGTCCCCCTTAAAATTTCTTGCAGGGCTGGTTTAGTGGTCACAAATTCCTTTAATTTTTGTTTATCTGGAAAACTTTTTATCTCTCCTTCTATTTTGAATGACAGCCTTGCTGGGTAAAGAATTCTTGGCTGCATATTTTTCTGATTCAGGACATTGAGTATATCCTGCCACTCCTTTCTGGCCTGCCAAGTTTCTGTGGATAGGTCTGCTGCGAACCTGATCTGTCTTCCCTTATAGGATATGGACTTTTTTTTCCCCTTGCTGCTTTCACGATTCTTTCCTTGCCTGAGCATTTTGTGAATTTGACTATGATATGCCTTCTTGATGGTCGATTTTTGTTGAATGTAATGGAAGTCCTCTGTGCTTCCTGGATTTTTTTCCACTATGATTTGCTCACATAACCCTTCTACCCTTATTTCTCTTTCTTTCTCTTCTGGGACCCCTATGATTCTGATGTTGTTCCTTTTTAATGAGTCACTCATGTCTCTAATTCTTAAATTGTGCTCTTTTGCCTTAATCTCCCTTTTTTTTCTGCTTCATTATTCTCCATAAGTTTGTCCTCTATATCGCTGATTTTCTCTCTGCCTCTTCCATCCTTGCTGCTGAAGCATCCATTCGAGATTGCAACTCAGTTATAGCATTTTTTATTTCATCTTGACCAGTTTTTACTTCTTTTATCTCCACGGAAAGGGATTTTAATCTATTTTAGACTCCAGCTAGTTTTCTTATTATCATGATTCTAAATTCTGGTTCAGACATCTTGCTTGTATGTGTGTTGGTTAAGTCCTTAGCTGTCATTACTTCCTTCTCTTTCTTTTGGGGTGAATTCCTTCGTTTAATCATTTTGAAGGGAGAAAATGAATTAATGAGGTAGAAAAAATTAAAATTAAAAAATTAAAATTAAAAAATATATTAAAATTAAAAAATTAAACACACACACACAAATAAATGATGCTACACCCTAGGTGTGTTTTGGTCTGGGTGTTGAAAGTGGCTTGATAGAGCACAGAAAAAAAGGGGGAAAAAGAAAAAAAGAAATCATTTGAAAAATTTGAAAACATGAATACACTGAAGTAGACTAAAATAAAATGATGGAAGTAAAATAGAATTTGAAAAAATTTACACAAAAGTAAAAAATATAGTAAAAGAATTAAATAAAAATATTTTTAATAAAAGTTGAAAACAAAAATGATTTTTTCTCTTTCTGTATTCAAGAAAAAGAAAATAAGTAAAAAAGAGAAAAAAAGGAAAAAAGAAAAAAAAAAGAAAGAAAATTGAATAGGTGGACCAGCTAACTGACTGAAATACGACTGAAATTACTTCCTTTTCCCCAGAAGTCAGACTATGAAGTGCTTTATAGTCCATAAACTAAGCAGGCGGTGAGACTTCTGTTCTTGAAGAGTGAGGTTGGCCCAGTTGGGCGAGGCTTAGTGTAATGGCTCCATTCTCCACTACATGGCGCTCCTAGCCTACTGGGGTGGGTTGTTGTGGTGCTTGTAGGTGCATGTGCACATACACAGGAGCAGTGAAAATGGCTACCTAGTCTCTAGTACCAGAACTCTGTTATCCCTGATCAGCAATTGCTGGCCCATATTTTGTCTTCAGCTTTCATCCACTCCCTGCTTTTACACTGTCCATGACCAAGCCCCAGGTAGTACCTCTCTCCCAAGTTTTGTCTCATATACGGCTGTTTTCCCTGGCCCCTTACTTCTGAGGGACTGTGGCTTTGACCCATTGCAATCCTTTGCAGAGGGTCTCACTGAGCAATGGCTGAATGCCAGTCGCACCCAGGAAAGTTTGCAGGACCGTTCTGCTGCTAATGCCCAGAGGCTGTGGCCAGGTGCCAGCCTGCCCCAGAAAAATTTCACAAGATAGTGTAGCAGAAGCAGCGTTTCAGGGATTATGGAAAATCACAACATACATGTGGCACCAGCCTTCACCCTTAACGACCTTGTTCCAGCACCAGCAAGTGTGGCCGTTCTCTGGGGTCTGCTGGGCCAAGGTTGCCTCACAGCCTCTACCAAATGTCCTTCCAGCAGTGGGACAGCTTCTCTCTGTGTGGCCTGAGAAACTCCCAGACTCCACTCTGCTTCTGGGGATTCACCCTTCCCACCAAAGCACTGCCAGGTATCAAGCTGTGGAGTTGCAGACTCTGCGCTCCCCCTGTTTACAGTCTAAATGGAATTTAAACTCTCCTTTCTCCTTTCTCCCTTTTTAGTTCAGTCCCTGTGGCTGTTTCCACTTTTCCACTTTCTCTCCAGATGCTTTTGGGTAGGGGTGCTTTTCCCATATTCTCCCCATCGTCTCCATCCTCTCTCCACATGCAAAAGTACCTCTCTGCCCTCTATGGCTTCTCTCTCCCCAAGTTCACCTCTCTGTGCCGCATACCAGCTGAATTCTGTGGTTCAGGTTGTGCAGATTGTTGTGTTAATCTTCAGATCAGTTTTCTAGGTGTATAAGATGGTTTAGTGTTGGTCTGGGTGTATTTCATGGATTCGAGACACACAAAAAAATTCCATGCTGTTCTGCCATCTTGGCTCCTTCCTAAAATTTTTTAATTAACTAATTTATTTATTTATTTTTAAATTTACATCCAAGTTAGTTAGCATATAGTGCAACAGTGATTTCAGGAGTAGATTCCTTAATGCCCCTTACCCATTTAGCCCATTCCCTCTCCCACAACCTCTCCCGCAAACCTGTTAGTTCTCTATATTTAAGTGTCTCTTATGTTTTGTCCCCCTCCCTGATTTTATATTATTTTTTCTTCCCTTCCATTATGTTCATCTGTTTGTATCTTAAATTCCTCATGAGTGAAGTCATATGAGATTTGTTTTTCTCTGATTAACTTTGCTTAGCATAATATCCTCCAGTTCCATTCGTGTAGTTGCAAATGGCAAGATTTCATTCTTTTTGATTGCAACTCTCCATTGTATGTATATGAATGGAGTAATACTCCATTGTGTGTGTGTGTGTGTGTGTGTGTGTGTGTGTGTGTGTATACACCATATCTTCTTTGTCCATTCATCTGTTGATGGACATTTGGGCTCTTTCCATACTTTGGTTATTGTCAATAGTGCTGCTATAAACATTGGGGTGCATGTATCCCTTCGAAACAGCACACCTGTATCCCTTGGATAAATACCTAGTAGTGAAATTGCTGGGTCGTAGGATAGTTCTATTTTCTGTTTTTTGAGGAACCTCCATACTGTTTTCCAGAGTGGCTGCACCACTTTGCACTCCCACCAGCAGTGCAAAAGAGATCCTCTTTCTCTGCATCCTCATCAACATCTGTTGTTGCCTCAGTTGTTAATGTTAGCCATTCTGACAAGTATGAGTTGATATCTCATTGTGGCTTTGATTTGTATTTCCCTGATGATGAGTGAAGTTGAGCATCTTTTCACGTGTCTGTCAGCCATCTGGATGTCTTCTTTGGAGAAGTGTCTATTCATGTCTTTTGCCCATTTCTTCACTAGATTATTGTTTTTTGGGTGTTGAGTGATAAGTTCTTTATAAATTTTGGATACTAGCCCTTTATCTGAGATGTCATTTGCAAATATCTTGTCCCATTCCTTTGGTTGCCTTTTAGTTTTTCTGATTGTTTCCTTTGCTGTGCCAAAGCTTTTCATTTTGATGAGGTCCTAATAGTTCATTTTTGCTTTTACTTCCCTTGCTTCCAGAGACATGTTGAGTAAGAATTTGCTGCTACCAAGGCCAAAGAGGTCTTTGCCCACTTTCTCCTTTAGGATTTTGGTGGCTTCCTGTCTTACTTTAGGTCTTTCACTATTTTGAGTTTATTTTTGTGGATGGTGTTATAAAGTGGTCCAGATTCATTCTTCTGCATGTTGCTGTCTAGTTTCCCCAACAATATTTGGTGAAAAGACTGTCTTTATTCCATTGGATATTCTTGTCTGCTTTGTCAAAGATTAGTTGGCCACAGGTTTGTGGCTCCATTTTTGGGTTCTCTATTCTGTTCCATTGATCTGAGTGTCTGTTTTTGTGCCAGTACCAGTGTCTTGATGATTACAGCTTTGTGATATAGCTTGAAGTCTGGGATTGTGACGCCTCCAGCTTGGGTTTTCTTTTTCAAGTTTGCCTTGGCTATTTGAGGCATTTTCTGGTTCCATACAAATTTTAGGATTGTTTGTTCTATCTCTGTGAAGAATGCTGGTGTTATTCTGATAGGGATTGCTTCATTAAAATATTGTTAATGTTTGTTTATTTTTGAGAGACAGAGCAGGAACAGGGGAGGGGCAGAGAGAGAGAGGGAGACACAGAATCTGAAGTAGGGTCCAGGTTCTGAGCTGTCAGCACAGAGCCCAAACGAGACCTGAACCCATGAACCATGAAATCATGACCTCAGCCTAAGTCGGACATGGAAGCTGCATTTTAACAAGACTCCAGGTGATATAGTTTCACATGAAAGTTTGAGAAGCTCTGGTTTGGAAGACACAGTCAGTCCTCAGTAAAATCCCCCATACCTTCTGTCTTCCTGGACTTCTGAAATTTAGCCTTGATCTGTGGGCGTTGCTTCCTCTGAAGCTTTCACAGGTGGTGTCTGTTTTCTCTGCCACATCCTTACATCAGTGGGCCTATAGGTGGGGTGGATGTCTTCTCTCTTACTCTGTGCCCTTTGTGACCATTCTTCTTCCTACTTCACTAAGGCCTCACAGCTTTGCATCTCATGTCAGCAGATTATACCACAAACTTGCTCATTGTTGCTGTCTTTGACTAACTCCCCAGGTCACTCTTCCTCATTCCCATCTTTCTGTCATTCCAACAGGACTTGGTGATTTCAGACTAATCTCAAGCCTTTACTAGGCTGAAGTATCCACTTCCAAGGCCACTCGTGTAGTTATTGACAGGCTGCAGTTTGTTGCAAGGTGCTGGACTAAGGGCCTCAGCTCTTCACCACACCATGTGGTCTCCAGAGACTGCACTCAGCATGGAAGCTGCTTTCCTAGAGTACAAATGATTCGAGACACACAAAGACAAAGAGTGAGAGAATATGCAAGATGGAAGCCATAGTCTCAGAAGTCACATCCCACCCCTTGTACCATTTTCTATTTGGTAGAAGCAAGTTCATAAGTGTAGCCATACTCAAAGGAAGCAATCACAAAAAGGAGGGAATCTTAGGAGTTGGGGATCTTTGGGGACATCGTGGAGACTGTCCACCACAGTAATCTTCACACTCCTCTTCCCCTCACCAGCTCATAGTGCTCCAGTTTTTCTGGCTTCTTTTCTTTTCTCTGGGAATCCAAGCATGTGCTCAACTCAGAGTTTTGCCTTTGCTTTCCCTCTACCTTGAGCACTTCCCCTCCAGATATCCTTATGACTTACTCCATTACTTCCTTAAAATTTCTGTTAAAAATGTCACCTTCACAGTGAGATCTTTCATCATCATAAAATTTAGAATTATAGCCCTCTACCTCAACCTCCTGAAACGCTCTATCCCCTTCTCATTCTATTTGTCTATTTTTCCTGTTGTTATCTAACATATTGCCTTACCATTAGTTTTCTTTTTGGATTCCTCTCACCACAGCAACATTTTCTTAACAGGCTTTTTGACTTTAATCATGAATTCATTCTATAACCAAATGAGTATGCCAGTAAAAAGGCAAATATGATCATTAATGCTTCACATTATAAAATTCTTCAGTGACACTTGATAGACTGAAGAAGTAGTCTTTTGGGGAGAAGACTAAACTAGGTTTGGTACTGGCCTCCAGAAGGACATTTGGAAAGGAAATAAATGGGCTGTGTAGCAGATATTGTTAGTTCTCTGCCTATATCCCTTGGGACTTAACACTTCAGTACACCTCAGCCCTTCCAACTCCATCCGTTTTTGAATAAATATTCTACACCCCAGGCATACCAGTATACTTTGAACAAGACTAACATAAATTGGAGTATAGATACCTCTGCTTCCTTGCCCTGGTGAGATAACTACAAGGTGCTTTCTATACTATTTCCAAGTTATCCTACATGATTATACTCAGTCATCCACAGCAGTAGCTAGTTTGATAACATACCCTTTTTGGTTTTCCTTCATTGTTTGTATCATTTTCTCATTCCCTTGCTAGTATTTCTTGCACCTCCCAAGTAAATTACTTGGATTCAAATCCTGTGTCACTATCTGCTTACAAGAGAATCCTAACCAAAACAGGGTATTGCAGGTGTCACAACAACCAGGGATCAGGAGGCCAGGAAGAATGCTAAATATCTTATGATGCATAGACAGTACAACCAAATGATGAATTATTCCTCCCGAAATGTCAATAATACAGTGTGGCTCCTTATAATGGAAAATAAGACACATCACTCTTTTCAAATTTCCTCTCCACTATAATTTTCATCTTGCCTCATTAGATTCAATTTCTAATTTTACCTTTGGATGTCATTTTTGTTTGTTTTTAGCTCTTAGTTTTGTCATTCCAATTCAGAATGGCATAAAGGATAAAGAATATTTATACCTACCTTGTATAATTCCTAGATTCATTCCTGAGAATGGTCCTCCAGGTACATTCTGGTGATTTATGTGGGGTCTCTGGAAGAATCTAAACATCTAGTGATACTTAAAGAAGCCACTGGGTCTAGCAATGCCTCTCAACCAGAGTTTTATAGTTGCTCTACAATTGATTGCACTCAATCTACACCACGGGGTATTAAGTGGCAGAAAATGTTCACCATTAAGTCCATTATGATTGTGGAGTTATAGCTAATTGTTGATTCACTAAACCAAATTATGTTTTTCTTCACTAAATGCCTGGTTTGATTTTACTTAATTTCATTACTGGAAGGTCAAATAACAAAATGATTCCCATGGCTTTGTTTGGCCCTGTCAAACTCTATGATTTTTTAATAGCTTATAAACCAGAATGCTTGGGATTTTCCCACCTTGATTTATGATAAGTATGGAGTAAGAGTTAAAGAGATAGGGGGCACCTTGAGTTTTACCTAGTTCAATTTCCTATTTTCCTGTTAATCCTCAGGATAGTGTCTCACTTCTCAACAAAGATCTATAATGATTCATATCATGCTACTTCCATTAGTAGCTCACTCCAGCAACTGTCAATGCTGGTAAGTCAGCATTAACAACAAGTTATCACAGTACTTATAAATATTTTCTGAGTGAATATTTGATAATCAAGATGTTCAATCAAAGTTTAAATTTAGGTCCCTTTGCCTTTCTTGGACTTCAGAAAAAAGAATATGGCCCAACATTTTTCTCAAAGCCCTCTATTAGACTTGAGGACAACACTAAAAACAGTTTTTCTTCTTGGCAAAAAGATTTTTTTTTAACTTTTAATAGGAGCACTTGTTTTTTCCTTCAATTTTTCATGATAATTTTGGCTGCTAGTCTCTGTTTTTTTGCAGACAGGAATACTGAATACAGTAAGCTGGAAAGGCTTTCACAAACAGAGTGAGAAAGAAGGAAGGAGAACATTCTTGACCTGGAATGTCATAATCTAAATGGATTAATTTTTAAGCTACCCCCATAAAATAGAACTAATAGTTAGAAGCATTGTCTGTTTCTCATCAAGATTCAATTCAGTAAGCATTTATTGAATATCCTTTCAATCTGTTCTGGGTGTGTTCAAAGAAGTAAAATGTGCAGTCCTGCTTTTGAAGAGCTGGTAACTTCAGAGGTGCTCTACTTTCTCAATAGTTTCTTAGTTCATTAAGAATTCTGTTTTGATTTAGCATAATCCAAGAAAGCTTTTGTAGGAAACACTAATTTCTAGTGTTTACATGCCTTAAAGCTTTGAATCAAGAGGCAGAAAAAGACAGTTGGGGAGGTGTGAAAATTTTTAACTGACCAAGAGTTTCCATTCACTTTGAATTCTCTCCATTTTGCTATTTCATGTTTTTTTTCTCTCTTTTTTTCTAAACACTATCAAAGGTTTACTCTTGATTCCGAAGTTCATATGAACTTTGCATATATGGAATTCCCAGTGTAACAGGGTGGAATGCATGCTATTTTTAGTAAATCCTTTCTAACTTTTTCCTTTTACTTATTCTCATTACCCTCAGACCCATGAATTAGCCCTTTACGCAAATTTTTTCAGAGATTTTTAAAATACGGGCAGCAGCTTTTTACAAGTTGTAATAACCATTCTTAGATGATACATTAAAAGATCTGGACCCAATTTCAATGTGTGTGTGTGTGTGTGTGTGTGTGTGTGTGTGTGTGTTGTAGGGATGGGAGGATTGGGGGATTCCCCACACCATTATGGAACAATTCTCTGACACCGTTGGTGGTCCTACAATTCAACTCAGTTCTGATACTAATTACCAAGAGATAGCATCAGATTCCACAGGTTAAGGGCTCAGTCCCACAAGACTGCCCTCCACTTCAAATGCCAAATATAAGCCCTGTTTTGTTACCTGTGCCTCTGACTGATTTGGTATAGATTGGAAATTACCATGATCCCATCCTTGGGTTTGATTAGTTTGCTAGAATGGCTCAAAGATTCCTCATCCCATGATCTTCATCTTTTCTCTCAACAAACCACAAGTTTCTGTGTACCTGGGCTGTTCTAGCAAACCCCATTTCTCTGACACCAACTAGAGGTTCTGGTCACCAATTCCAATGTGTGGAAGTAGTGGCCTTTTTCCACACCACCACGCAACTTGGGGATACACACCCATGATTCCTATAATTCAACTCCATTCTGACCCTGTCTGTATGAAAATTGCGTCAGATCTCATAGGTTAAGGGTTCAGTCCTCTCTATGGACTTCAGATATAAGTCATAAGTCCAGGTTTTCACCTGTGCTTTTGACCAACCTGGTATAGATTAGGGGTTTCAGTGATCCCCAACTTGGATTTGATCAGTTTGCTAGAGCAGTTCACAGAACTCATGAAAACATTTTATTTACTAGATTGCCGATTTGTTATAAAAGGATATAACTCAGGAAAAGCCTGATGGAAGAGATGCATAGGGCAAAGTATGGAGATCTTTCATGCTCTCTGCAAATGCATCACTCTCCCTGAATTCCCATGTGTTCACCAACTTGGAAGCTCTCTGAACCCATCCTTTTAGGTTTTTATGGAGGCTTCATTACATAGGCATATTGATTAAATTATTCACCATTGGTGATTGATTCAATCTCCAGCCCTGCTCCTCTCCCTGGAAATCAAGGGGTCGGACTGAAAGTTCCAACCCTCTATTCAGATTGGTTCCACTGGCAACCAGTCGTCATCCTTAGGTAATTTCCAAAGTCGCATCATCAACATAAACTCTGTTGTGGTGGCAAGGGGCTTGTTATAAATAACAAAATAGCCCATTTCAATTTTATGGCTCAGAAGTGGATTTCAAGAACAAAAGACAAGAGACCAAATATTATGAGAAAAGATACTCCCATTGCTCTTATTGTTCGAGAAATTGCAATGGTTTTAGGAGCTTTGAGCCAGGAACCATGGAACCAAGACCAAATATATATGAGAAATATATTTTGGTCAATGACCAGCTATGTATTTATTATAAATCACAAAATTGCACACATTAACCAGAAACACAAAATAAAGACATTATTAAAGTATCCATTTTTCATATTTTAGGTCAGATTTATTACTCGCTACAGTTATTATTTGAAATCCTGTTGTTTAAATACAGTATTGATGAGTTTTTCGATTTTGACAGAATTGACTTGGAAGATATATAAGGGAAAGTTCCAGTAACATTCTTATTTTAGGATTTCAACACACAGTATTAATGTTTGTTCCAATTTATTCTTGGTTGATCTGAATTCATGCTAATGTGGGGACCACTTTGACATAAAGATTATTTTGAATTAAAAAGAAATCAAAACCCAGTAGATTCAGGAAAAGCTCTTTTTGTCCTCCACAACTGTCTAAAAAGAATTTAGATAGAGGGTCAACTCCAGGAAGAGTGCTATCACTGTAGGTAACTATATTATACTATGAACTAGGTATGGTGGACAGGGAGGAACCCAGGGCAGTCAGTTTGATCCCTGTCTTCTGTGTCCTATTGTTTCTGAATAGCCTAGCAATCATTTGTTTACAAAACATTTACTCTTTTACATCTCTCTGTGAATTGCATTTCTTCCTTTTGAAGTCCCTTATTCTCCTTACCTCTTTCTCCTTAGTTCAGAATGACATAAAAACCTCACTTTGCCTGACTGTCTGGAATTTCCATGTGTGGATTCCCCGTATGTATGAAATTACATTTGATTTTCTCTGATTAATCTGTCTTTTGTCAATTTGGTTCTTAGTCAGACTAGAAGGACACTGAAGGGGATAGGAAATTCTTTCTCCCAACATTAATTATAACTGAAAGGGAAACCTGGCTTTATCAAAAAGTAAACCATACTTTTTAATAATCACAGATTTTAGAATAGACCTAAAACAGTGATTTGTTCCCAGCCCCTTAAGACTTCAGCTCCTTGAGGGCAAGCCCTGTGTCTTAGTCTCTGTGCTTGTAAAATAGAAGGAGGGGGCCACCTGGGTGGCTCACTTGTTTAGGCATCTGGCTCTTGATTTCTGCTAAGGTCATAATCTCACAGTTCCTGGGATCAAGCCCATGTCAGGCCCTGCTCAGACAGAGTGGAGCCTGCTTAGGATTCTCTCCCTCTCTCTCTGCTCCTGCCTCTCAAAATAAGTTAATAAACATAAAAAAGGGGGCGGGGAGGACTGGAAGGGGAAGGGAAGAAAATCCTCTCTATTGAATTATAAAGCAATTGAGAACCAGAAATTTTCCTTAGATTATAGAACCAGGCAGGTTTGCAATCTCAGATATTCTGCATCCTCATAGAATACATTTTGCTCTCTTAAGCTGCTTTCTACTAAGACCATGTTTTTTTCTGATGGTATTTCTTGTTAGATAAACTAATTGTCCGATGTTTCTGTCTCTACCCAAGGGATGGACAGAATTTTAGTCCAAGCCTCTGTCTTCTCCCTTCTCCTCCTTGGAGAAATGTTGGAAGGAAACCTTTGACTTGTACTTCTACCTCTTTTTTCACTCCATGCCAAGGGAGGAGGTGCAATGAGTATGATCATGATTGGTGATGAGTTGCTGGGTTACTGTGCCTAAAAGCAAGAATCAGGCTTCTCACTTCTTTCGCTCTGTTCTTGGGCTCTGTGGGGTCTTGTCTGTTTCCAGCTCCCATATGATGAACACACCTGGCAGAGAAAGTGATGAACACACCTTCTCAAGGCAGCAGAGGGATCCACCATCATTTCTTGGTTCCAGCTTTGCAACTAACCCCTGGATGCATGTCAGATAGGCCTCCATTCTAGGCCAGCTGTCTCCAAATAATGAGGAGGGTGGTAGTAAACCACTAGGTTTCAGAACTGAGTCAAATTCTCTAAGAGCTTCCTAAAAGGGGGTTGTGCTGTGCACCAATGCAGACATAATGTCCTGCATTAGACTTTCAATCAGTTGTCACCGTTATTTGAGTGCTCCATCAGTAGCAAAGGCTGGAAGCTTAGAGGGCATAGCTAGGCCATTCCAACATAACAATTATCACCATGTCAGAGGAGTTGTTTATTGTTGTTGTTTTGGGTATGGAGAATTTCACCATCTACAAAAACACACAAAATAATTTTAATAAATTTCCATGTACTCGTTTGCCAATCCCAACAAGTATTCATTCATGGCCAATACTTCTACATCTGTTAAACCATTGAAATCTTATTTTTCCTAAGTGACAAGTGTTCCTTGCATGTAGCTTTTGCTTTCTTAGGCTACACAGCCAGGGGTGGATGGTAGTTAACACTTGGGGTTAACAATAACAACAGCAACAAGACAATAATATCAGTGTGACTTCTTGCCCTTGGCTCCCATCCAACAGCAGCAATGGGATCCCAAATTTCCTTGTCACTCTCCTTTTCTGAGAGGGTTCTAGAGGGTTCTAGAGGGTTCAGAGTATTCTCTGATTCATGAATTGTTTTTGGCAGCCTCTATTTTTTCCCCCATGGTCAGAGATGTTCTTCTGCCACTTAGAGACTTTGGGGGACAGTTGCCATCTCTGCCACTATTGGGATCAGCATAGGCTTTTTTTAAGACAACTTTTAAGTTCATAGAAAAATTGAGAGGATGATATAGAGATTTCCCATATACTTTCTACTCTCACATGCATACCTTACCACATTGCCAGCACCCCCACTCCCCTCCCCCCAGAGTGGTGTATTTGTTACAATCAATGAGAACCTACACTGACATATCATAATCAAACCAAGTCCATAGTTTACATTAGGGGTCACTCTAATGTAATGAATGTGTTGTATATTCTGTGGGGTTAGACAGATGTTTAATGACATATCGACCATTATAGTATCACATAGAGTAGTTTCACCGCCGCCAAAATCTTCTGTGCTCTGCCTATTTACCCCTCTCCTTACAATACTTGGCAACACTGATCTTTTTACTGTCACCACAATTTTGCCTTTTCCAGAATATCATATAGTTGGAATAATATAATATGTAGTCATTTCAGATTGGCTTCTTTCACTTACTAACATCCATTACTCCATTTCTTTAATAAGATTCCTCTTTGGAGCTCACTTTGGCAGCACATATACTAAAATTAGAATGATACAGAGAAGATTAACATGGCCCCTGTGCAAGGATGACACGCAAATTTGTGAAGCGTTCCATGAATTAAAAAAAAAAAAAAGATTTCTCTGCCTTTTCATGACTTGATAGTTCATTTTGTTTTAGCAATAAATAATACTGTATTTTCTGTGGATAACCACAGTTTATGCATTCACTTACTGAAGGACATTTCGATTCCTTCCAATCTTTGGCAATTATGAATAAAGTTGCTGTAAACATCCATGTATAGTTTTTGTGTGAACATAAATTTTCAACTCGTTTGGGTAAATAGCAATGAATGTGAATGCTGGTAAGAGTTAATATAGTTTTGTAAAAAATGGCAAAATGGTCTTCCAAAGTGGTTGTACTATTTCGCATTCCCATCAGGAATGAATGACAGTTCCTGTTGCTCCACATCCTCATCAGCATTTGGTATTGTCAGTGTTCTGAATTTGGGCCATTCTAACAGATGTATAGTGGTATCTCATTGTTGTTTTAATTTGCATTTCCACAGTGACCTATAATGTAGAACATATCTTCATATATATATTTGTGATTTGTATTTTTGGTGACCTGTATGTTAAGATATTTGGCTTATCTTTTAAAATTTTTTTTTAAATGATTGGTTATTTTTGAGAGAGAGACACAGAGCATGAACAGGGGAGGGGCAGAGAGAGAGGGAGACACAGAATCTGAAGCAGGCTCCAGGCTCTGAGCTGTTAGCACAGAGCCCGACATGGGACTCAAACCCATGAACCATAAAATCATAACCTGAGCCGAAGTCTGATGTTTGACTGAGCTACCCAGGCGTCCCAATCTTTGGCTTATTCATTAAGTGGGTTGTGTTTTCTTATTGTTAATGTCTAAAGAGTTCTTTGTATATTTTGGAAAACAGTCCTTAATCAAATATGTCTTTTGTAAATATTTTCTCCTAGTCTGCAGCTTGTCTTCTCATTCTCTTGACATTATCTTTCACAGAGAAGTTTTTAATATTAATGAAGTCCAGCTTATCAATTATTTCTTTCATGAATTGTGCCTTCAGTGTTGTATCTAAAAAGTCATCACCACGCACAGGTCTAGATAGTAGATAATGTAGGTTTTCTCCTACATCATCATCTAGGAGTTTTATAGTTTTTCATTTTAGATTTAGGGGTCAATACGCTATTTGAGTTAATTTTGTGGAAGGGTATAAAGACTGTGTTTAGGTTTCTTTCTTTCTTTCTTTCTTTCTTTCTTTCTTTCTTTCTTCTTTCTTTCTTTTTGCAAGTGAATCTGCAGCTGTTCCAGCACCATTTGTTGAAAAGACAAATAGTCTTTGCTTCACTGAATTGTCTTCACTCTTCTGTGAAAGATCAGTTGACTCTATTAATGTGATCTATTTCTGCGCTTTCTATTCTGTTCCATTGATCTTTTGTTTCTTCTTTTTCCAATACCACCCTGTCTTGATTACTGTAGCTTTGAAGTAAGTCTTGAAGTCAGATAGTGTTAGTCTTCCAACTTTATTTTTCTACTTCAATATTGTGTTGGCTGTTTTGGGTATTTTGTCTCTCCATATGAACTTTAATGTTTTTAATGTTTATTTATTTATTTCTGAAAGAGAAAGAGAGAGTGCAAAAGCATGGGAGGGGCAGAGAGAGAGAGAGGGAGAGAGAATCCCAAGCAGGCTCCACCTGGCTTGAACCCACAAACCCAAGAGATTATGACCTGAGCCAAAATCAAGAGGTGGATGCTTAACTGACTGAACTACCCAGGCACCCTGTCCTTATGAACTTTGGAATTGATTTGTCAATATCAGCAAAATAACTCGCTGGGATTTTGATTGGGATTGCATTGAATCTATGGACCAAGTAGGGAGAATGGACATTTTGGCAATATTGAGATATTCCTATCCTATCCTTGATATGGAATACATGTCATTTATTTAGCTCTTCTTTGACTTCTTCCGTCAGAGTTTTATAGTTATCCTTACATATATTTTACACACATTTGGATAGATTTATACCTAAGTATTTCATGTTAGGGGGTGTTAATGTAAATAATATTGTGTTTTTGACTCCAAATTATACTTATCCATTGCTGGTATATAGAAAAACATATTTCTATTTCCTAATATTTTGGATACTAATTTTGTATTCTGCAATCTTGTTATAATTGATTATTAGTGTCAGGAGATTTTTTTGTTTGCTTTTTTTTTTTTTTTTTTTTTGGTCAATTTTATTTTGGATTTTCGACATAGATAATCATTTACCTATGAACGAGGACAGTTTTACGTCTTCTTTCCCAATCAGTTTACATTCTGTTTCTTTTCCTTGTCCTATTGCATTAGCTTGGCTTATTGTAAATGATTTTTCTGTATCTATTGATATAATCATGTGATTTCTCTTTTTCAGCCTGCTGAGGTGATGGGTTACATTAATTTGGTTTTCAAGTGCCAAGCCAGGCTTACATACTTAAGATAAATAACACTTGGTTGTGGTATATCATTCTTTTTATACACTGTTACATTCTGTTTGTTAATATTTTGTTGAGGGTTTTTACATCCCTGTCCATGAAAAGTATTGCTTTGTATTTTTTTCTCCCTTGTAATATCTTTGCAAATTTTGGTTAGAATAATGTTGGCCTCATAGAATGAGTTAGGAAGTATTCCCTCTGTTTCTATCCTCTGAAAGAGATTGTAGAGAATTGGTATAATTTCTTCCTTAAATGTTTGGTAGAACTCACCAGTGAACCCCCCTGGGTCTGTTTTGGAAGCTTATTTATTATTGATTCAATTTCTTTAATAAATATAAACCTATTTAAAATGACTATCTCTTATTTTGTAAGTTTTGGCAGATTTTGACTTTCAGGGAATTGGTTCATTTCATCTGGTTGCCAAATTTTTTGAAATAGACTTGTACATAGTACTCTTTATTATGCTTTTAATATCCATGACCCATGTGTTCTTTAGAAGTGTGTTGCTTAATCTCCACATGTTTTAGGATTTTCCAGTTGTTTCTGTTATTGATTTCTTGCTTAATTCTATTGTGCTCTGAAAGCAGACATTGCATGACTTCTACTGTTTTAACTTTGCTAAGGTGTGTTTTATGGCACAGAATATACTCTATGTTGGTGAATGTTTCACGTGAACTGGGAAAGAATGTACATTCTTCTGTTGTTGGATGAAGTAATCTATAAATGTCAATTATATCCAATTAATTGATGGTGTTGTTGAGCTCAACTATGTCCTTACTGATTTTCTGCATGCTGGATCTGTCCATTTCTGATAGAGGTCACCAGTCTACTTTTTGTCATTATTACTGCTGTAATTGATGGTGCTGTTGCTAATCTCACTGTGGTCGCTGCTGTTCTTGAGAATGCACTATTGTATCTTCAGTATGAGGTTCCTTTTTTAAACTTGTTATTTTTAATTTTTATTATTGTTTTTAAAATTTATGAGGTGGCCTTTTATTTGGATCTCTTGGATGGGTATTGTCCTTTAAATTCTTACTGTCAGCTTTTTCTTTGAACTTGGGAGAGTGTTGATGAGGAGACTAGGTGAGGAATTATTTGAATAGCTTCACCAACTCTCACACTTAGAAGTGTTTCTCCCTTTCAATGAGGAGCTAGTGCCAGGATAAGTAGGGGATATCTCTGCTTTTTCCCATATCACACCTCATTCACCTGTGGCTTCTCTCAGAGGTAGGGAGAGTGACTGGCTTTGTAACTCCTCTTATTTCAAGTATTTTACTTCTGATGTCCTGAATAAAACATGACCTACAATTCTAAAGCACATCAGTGTTTTATTTTTGGAGGCAGACACAAGACCCTTCTGTATGTAGCCCTTGCAAGTCAGCATCCTTATCCAAATTATGGGAATGTATGAAGTCCTCCAAAGATAAACCCAATATCTCCTAAGACTTGGAAGAAACAGGTCCAAAATGGTGACTGTATGTGTATCTTACATTTCCTCCAGAAAAACATACAACATATATATTTGTTTTTACATTTTGGAGGTCTGACTCCTATCACTACCTTCCTCCCACCTTCATCTTCCACCCACCTCAACCCACCTCCCTCTTTTGTCCTCCTCCCATTTCTGCTCTCTCCACTCACCATCTTGAGATTCTTTTCAGGTAGTATGAAAAAAGAGAAAGGACAAAACTTTTGTCATCCTACTAAAGGTTCTGTTCTGTATTACCTTGGAGGAGAGAAGTTGGCTTGAAGAGTGATGAGATAGATAAATGGTCTTACCTCTAGAGTTTTCACCAAGCCTTCTCAGATGTGGGTTTCTTTACCATTAGTTAGGCATACAGCGAGTGTTCAACAAATACTTTGACTGACTGATAGTTTCCATCAATCCCAGTTTTGATACAGTGGGGACGGTTTATTTCCTGGGCCTTCTTAGGATAGTCTTATCCAAGCTCAACCCATGTTCATACAGGTATGAGAGCCAGGCCCTAGCAGCACATAAAGACTCTGCTTTTTATTCTCTTGTGCATTTCCATGCATGAGTAGGGGCTCTAACCTTTTCATTTGGACTCCATTCATTTACATAAAGATATCTAGAATCCCAAGGCTTCATGCCATCCCAAAACACACTGGATTTTTAATCACTGGTGAGAAAGCTGTTTGTCTTTTTGTTCTATCTGCATTTGTCAGCTACTTATAAGAGTGAGAAAATAGCAGATATATGTACCCTACAGGCTTCATTATGTGGCTGGCATGCTCCCTTTACCAAGGCTCTCAATCATAAAACTGCCTTAATATGGTAGATCTTTGTCTACACTAACATTATTGGGACTATTAGGGCCCAAGATAATTTGGACTTTTTCCCTTTCATAATCCCTTGACATTTGCATTTACTCTTCCTATTTTCATATAGATGTATGACTATGTAGAGAAGAACAGATTATGGTGAAACCCTATAGTGTGAAGAAAAGAAATCAAGATATAGAAATTGATTGTGTCTTGGTTTTCTATTTTTTAAGCAGTATCCAATTAGAAAATATCAGGAAAAATAAACTCCCAGTGAGAATAACTACATAAATTATAAAACCTTGGTATGAATCTAATAAGAAGAGTATCTGAACTATGTGACAAAACCCTTAAAACTTTAAAGTCTTAAGTTAAAGGGTAGGAAACAATATTATAAAGAAGTAAATATTTTATATTAATCTATAAATTTAATGGTATTCCCCCTAGAAGTCTCAGTGGAAAGAATTTGACAAAGGATTCTGATATTTTCCAGGAAGAGAAAATGTGTGGAACTAAAAAAGAACTTTTGAAAACAAAGACTCATAAAGAGAAAAATATTATGACATATAAAGCTATTATATTAAAAGAGTTTGGCATTGAAAAAGGAATAGATAATTAAATCAACAAAACAAATGAGATTCTAGTATAAGAATCATGTCTAAATTGTAATTTAAGATATAACAAAGGAAAAATAGACTATCAATAGATGGTTTTGAGATAATTGGCTATCTGTTTGAGAAAAAATGTATTTTATTACATTTTATATAACAATATAAACAGAAAAAATAGCAGAACAGTTCTATAATCTTACTGTGAAGAATACTTGCATAAGTTACTTACTAAAAATAAAGGGAAATGAAAAGAAATGGACCCTAGGGACGGACCTTAGGGTCAATAATTTCCATCTCCTGAAAGTCATGAAAGTAATATATTTATAATATATAAAATAACAGAACTTGGGGCTCCTGGGTGGCTCAATCGGTTAAGAAACCAAGTCTTACTTTCAGCTCAGGTCACGATCTTGCAGTTTCATGAGTTCAAGCCCCATGTCCGGCTCTGCGCTGGCAGCACGGAGCCTGCTTGGGATTCTCTCTCTCCCTCTCTCTCTGCCCCTCCCCCACTCACACTGTCTCTGTCTCTCTCAAAATAAATAAGTAAACTTTAAAAAAATAAACAGATCATTACTATGTAGCATACATAAATATCTTTCATAAGTCTGTAAGAAGATAAACCCAATAGGAAATGGATGGACAAAATATATGACAAGGTGATTTAGAGAAAAATGAATAAAAATGGTAAAACAATCATTTGAAGAGATGTTTAACTTCACTAATACCCAAAAACATGCAAATTAAGACAAGGTACTGCTGATACTATCAAATTTTGAAGAATTCCAGATTGAATATTCAGTTTGGGGAAGGGACTGGAGAATCAAATACTTTTATGCACTGTGAGTGGAAATGTAAACAATGATTACTTTTATTGAAGGCAGTTTGGCAGCATGTATTGGCACCTACTCTCTGGTCCAGTATGTGACATATGGTAGGCATGTAATAAGTATTTGTTGACTCAGTGCAGGATGACTTCTGTGACTGGAAAGAGCATGGACTTTGCAGTCAAACAAAACTGAATTTTATTCCTGGTCCTGACTTTATTTACTAAGTAAACGTCAAGCAATTTATTTAACTTCCTTATGCTCCAACTTCCTTTTCTAGAAAATGGAGATACTTCTTACTTTTAGGAGTTATGAGAAATAATGAAACAATACATGCAGTGTTTCATTCATGGCTGCCAAGTTGTAAATGCTGGATAAATGAAAGACTTTATTGTTTCCCACATGGTTTTTCTGGCCACCCAAGAGAATTCTATTTCTTCAGATAACTTTACCCAGACTCTTTTACATTCTCCTTCCTCACATCCAATCATCTCGCTATTTAAATTCACCTTTTCCAGAGGCACCTGAGTGGCTCAGTCAGTTAAGTGCATCTGATTCTTGATTTTGGCTCAGGTCATGATCTCATGGTTCAGGAGATTGAACCTGCATCAGGCTTCACACAGGTGTGAAGTCTGCTTGGATTCCCTCTCTCTCCCTCCCTCTGCCTATCCCCAGCTCTGTCTCTGTCTGTCTCTTTTTCACAAAATAAATAAATAAATAAATAAACAGACAAGCTTTATATAAAAAAATAAAATAATTTCAGTTGTTCCAAATCTGCCCTTATGCTGTTATCTTTTGTGCTGCCAACACTTCATTAGAATCTTCCAATTAAGGATGATGTTCAGTATCACATGAGTTCTTTAATAGACTCATCACCAGTACTTTTTGTGGATTTAATTGCACCTCCTCAAAAGACATGTTCAAAGGTCCTGGGACTGTGACTTTATTTGGTAGCAGAGTCTTTGCAGATATAATTCAGTTAAGATGAGTTCAAACTGGAATCGAATAGACCCTAAATCCAGTATAACTGTCCTTAAAAAAAAAAAAAAGAAAGAAAGAAATCTGGACACAGACACACACAGGGAGAACATCAAGTGATTGTAGAGGTAGACACTGGAGTACTCTATCTTCAAGCCAAGGAACCCCAAGGATTGCTGGTAGCTATCAGAAGCTAGGCAGAGGCAAGGGAAGATCCTCACCTAGAGCCTTCAGAGAAAACATGGCTATGATGACACCTTAATTTCATACTTATAGCCTCTAGAACTGTGAGAAAATAAATTTGTGTTAAGCCACCAAGTGTGTGGTACTTGGTTAAGGTGCTAAGAGACTGATATTCTGGCCACAAAAGGTCATTTGATTCTCATTCTGGAGTTAGTAATAATCTGTGGAACAGTTGGAGGCAACACCAGGTTTTTTATAATTAAGGATACATTTGCTAAAATATAATCTTGTTTTTCCAACATGAAGCCAGCCTTAGAAAGGGGGAGAATAATTAAGGATTAGAAAGGGTTAAAAAAATCTCTAAGGAAACAAGACAACAAACTTGTTCTCTCAGGACACTGCGTCAGGAAGAATAGTCAAATGGGTAGGTTCCCAACCAGTGAGCTCCAAAGGCTCAACTTTCTTTGGCAGTATGCCCTAGTGGCCATTAAAGTTTTTCTGCACTATATTCCTTTCCTTTCCTTTCCTTTCCTTTCCTTTCCTTTCCTTTCCTTT
>NW_024412467.1:23984970-23989937 GCF_014898765.1 Herpailurus yagouaroundi
TTCCTTTCCTTTCCTTTCCTTTCCTTTCCTTTCCTTTCCTTTCCTTTCCTTTCCACTATTTGGTGGCCTGGAGATATGTATTAATAAGAATACATTGAGTTGTAAGTAACAGAACACTCATTTAAAGTAGTTTATAGGATAAGGAACTTTCCATCTCACATAACAAGAAGCCTGGAGCTAAGAAGTTTCAGGATTGGTTACTACAGTTGCTCAGCAGTTTTCAGTTGCTTCTCTACAATTTTGACTTCCTTTTCATAATCACAAGATAGCTACTGCAACTCTAGGCATCAAGCCTTCACATCACAATCCTCAAAAGCAGAAAGATGAGTTTTTCCTCACCTATTTCTTTTCAGGAGGAAAACCCTTTCCAGAAGTTCTCAGCAGATCTTTCTGATGTGTTAGTCTTGTATAAGACTCCATCAAGCTATCCAAGATAATGGATGATGGCATATCCATAGCTTGCCATAGTTAGACAGTTTCAGGGTGACTATGTGTGTTTGATGCCTGGTCATTAAATAACTAGAGGATAATGCACCTACATGGCATTGGTTGTTTAGTCAAAATTATATCTGGGATCTGGACAGGATGTAGGTGATATGCCTGTGAAAGAAAGTTTTTGAAACAATGTAAAGTAATTATGCTGATTTTCCAGGTTGCCATATTTTAGGTTTTTTTAAATTTATTTATTTTTTTAATTTTTTTTTCAACGTTTATTTATTTTTGGGACAGAGAGAGACAGAGCATGAACGGGGGAGGGGAAGAGAGAGAGGGAGACACAGAATCAGAAACAGGCTCCAGGCTCTGAGCCATCAGCCCAGAGCCTGACGCGGGGCTCGAACTCACGGACCGCGAGATCGTGACCTGGCTGATATCGGACGCTTAACCGACTGCGCCACCCAGGCGCCCCACCATATTTTAGGTTTTAATAGTTAGTCTCTACAAATGGTTCTCTGACTGAGCCATGACTCTGAGTATTCATGCTCTGGTGTAGTCCCTACCCCTTGAATCTGGACTGACCTTATAACTCTTACAACTTGCTTTTCTTCAATAGAATGTGACAGAAGTTACCCTGCATGGCTCCTGCATGAGCCTACATCATACAAAACCTTGCAGCTTCTGCATGGGATTCTTGAAATGTTCACTTTTGTGAAACTAGCTGCCATGCAATGAGTCTGACTACTCTGAGACTCTCACAGTGTGAGGAAGCTCAAGGTAGCCACATAGAGAGGCTACATGGAGAGACAGAAATGCCCAGCCAGGCTCTAGCATGCTAGTTACCCCAACCAGGCATGAAACATGTGATTGAAGAAGGCATCTTGGACTTCTAGACCATTAGGCCTTCAGATGATTCCAGTCCCAGATGCCATTTGACTGCAACCAGAAAAGTGATCTTAAGTAAAAACTTTCCATCAGAGCCCATTCAAAAGCAAATAATAGCTTTTTTGTTTAAGACACCAAATTTTGGGGCCTCCAAAGAGAGAGGGTTGTAGACAGACACTGTGGTCAATAATGTCCATCTCCCGATATTTATGACTTCATGGAATTCCCTTCCCTTGAGTGAGGGTGGGATCTGTGACTTGCTTCTAATCAACAGAATATGGCAAAGGTGATGAGATGTTTAGGTTATGTTTAGGTTATGTATAAATAAGACTCCATTGTAGCGTACTGAAGTGAGAGTTTCTTCTTGCTGGCTTAAAGAAGTGAGCAGTCTCACTGAGGAAGCCCACAAAGCAAGGAACTGCAGGATATCTCTCAGGATTGAGGTTGGCTTCTTCTGACAGCCAGAAAAAAACCAGGGTTGTCAGTCATATATCACAAGTAAATGAATTCTGCCACCCACCTAAAACACTTGGAAGCAGTTTCTTCCCCTGTCAACCCTCCAGATGATAACATGGTCCAGTTGACACCTTGGTTACAGTCATGTGAGACCCTGAGCAGAGAACCCAGGCAAGTTGGTCACAGACTCCTAAGCACAGAAGCTGTGAGATAGTAAATGTGTATTGTTTTCAGAGCTAAGTTTGTGTTAATTTGCTACACGGCAATATAAAACTAACACATGGAGTGAGTGTATTTTGCCTGAGAAAGGGATGTGAATTGAATGGCCCAAGGATGACCTGAAGTGGACAGTTTCCAAAGAGGGCTGCCATCAATTCCTCTTTGCACATTCATGCTGCTTCTCACATCAAGAGGTGGAATCTAACTCCCTTCACTTGACTCTGGGCTGGGCTTACTCAGTTGTTTTGCTTTGACCAATAGAATGTGATAGAAATGATATTCTGAGACTTCAAGGCCATCAAAATGAGTCTTGAGGTTTCTTCCTAGGCCTTTTAGAACCCATACTCTTGTTAGACCTGAACCACTGTGTAGGATGTTTACCATGTTGGAAGAACCATGTATAGAGACCACATAGAGAGGCCAGATGTAGAGAATGTCCTGGCCATCTGAACTCTCTGCTGATGTCAGCCTTCCAGCCTTCCCTGATAAGGCACCAGACTGTGAGTGAAGACTTTTTGGACCCTTTAGGCCATAGTAGCTGTCATCTCAACACCAGTGAGTGACTCCAGATGATATCACGAAGAGCAGGACTGCCCAGAAGAACCCTGCTCAAACTACTGACACACACAACAAATTGCAGTTTGTTGCGTGCAGTAATCAGGCAAGATTTGGTTGGGTCTCTTCCAGGAAAGGTAGAATACCACCAATACTAACCTGAGGATATCTCCCATGGAGGTGGGGAGAGGGGGACTCAACAGCAGAACAATTATACCCATCACATCTTGTTGGGTAGAGTTGTATTACTTGCCTGTGCCAATCCTTCACTAACTATGGAATTAACTAAGAATGGAATTATGATGATTCAGATTAATCAACATGCACCTCCTGGTGCTCCGTTCCCTGAACACTTGCTGAATACTTTGTATGTTTGAAGTCAAACCATAATCTCTGCCATAATGATTACCTGCTGCCATACTCATCGTGCCAAGACCACAGATGATACTGATTTTGCCTCAACTATCTCCACTGCTTGCTGGCAGCTGAAGGCTATGTCCTTACCAGTGCTTACTGCTCTTCAGTGAGGTTCCTGGAGGAGCAGTTGACTTTTTAGGTGCTTACACTTTGCTTTGAGAACTTGGGACAAATTACCCCTGATCTGCATCTGAGGATTATTTAATGGTCTCAACTACTATCACATCAGCAGTGAGTCTTCTCACTAATAATTAGGACACAATGTGGGACAGAATCCAGATGCTCTTTAGCCCTCCTTCTATCCTAGAGTGAGGCATCCTTAAGGCTTGCCTCCCAGAGATTGAAGAATTTCCCTCTTGGTGAGAAGGAGGAGACCATTAAAAAAAATTCATTAGGATAAAAAATTCTCTTTGCCGTAGAACACCTAGGTGGTTCAGTCCGTTAACCATCTGACTTTGGCTCAGGTCATGATCTCATAATTCGTGAGTTTGAGCCCTGCTTTGGGCTCTGTGCTGACAGCTTGGAGCCTGGAAGACTGCTTCGGATTCTGTGTCTCCCTCTCTCTCTGCCCCTCCCCTGCTTGCACTCTCTCTCTCTCTCTCTCTCTCAAAATAAACATTGTAAAAATTTTTTTACCTTCTCTTTGTTATTCCTCTAAGGAGGTATAGCAAATTTTCTAATGCATAGGATTTGTGGTGCTTGACTGTATAATCCCTAGCATTCATCTGTTACCTGTATATATTAGGCTCATAGCCAGGCCCTTTACTAGTCATATAGGTACTAGAAGGAAGATGGAAAGCCGTTACTAGTTGAAATGGGCTCTGTTTGAGTTTGACATTTATGACAGCATCTTGAATATGTTAAACATGTTAGTATAAAAGGATAAAGTTTCTCTGGAATTAGAATGCTTAGAATTAAAGGGGCACCTAGATGGCTCAGTTGGTTAAGCATCCGACTTCGGCTCAAGTCATGATCTCATGGTTCATGGGTTCAAGCCCCACACTGGGCTCTATGCTGACAGCTCAGGGCCTGGAGCCTGCTTCAGATTCTGTGTTTCCCTCTGTCTTGGCCCCTCCCCCACTCTCTCTCTCTCTCAAAAATAAATAAACATTAAAAAAAAAGATAGAATTAAAAATGAGGCCTATATTTTAACCTTGAGGCAATTTTTACATATTATAAGGATCAGACTAGTAGTCAGGAACTGGAAATTATCCATGGGCAGTCAAAGGTGTTTTATTACATCATCTAATTGAAGGAATAATGTATTACTTCATCTTTAGTGTTTTGTGTTATTCGAGATCCACTTTTTATTGAGCAAGTCTTTAGGAAATATCATAAAGAGAGTAGTGAGCACATATGCATTCTCAAATCCAGAGAGGAGAATGCTGAAAATAGAAGCCAAGGAAGACTTAAAGCTTTACATACTTTCCAACCGGGTTTGATGCCACTAATGGAAAAACAGTGTTGTATGCATCGAGTGGAGATTCTAATTAGACAGCACAGCAATGATCCCAAGGCTCTGATCCTGGGGTTTCGTGAATTAGGAAACTCAGATTACCAGAGTGGAAAACTTTCTCAATAAATAGCTCTTCTAGCTTGAAAACTATTAGTCCAACTAAAAAAATTGGAAATTAAAAAGCAAAGGAGGTAGAGACATGTTTAGGCACACATGCTCTATTAGAGACAGAGGTACATCCAGGGCCCAGAACTCATACTTCTTTTTTTTTTTTTTTTAATGTTTATTTATTTTTGAGACAGAGAGAGACAGAGCATGAACAGGGGAGGGTCAGAGAGAGAGGGAGACACAGAATCTGAAACAGGCTCCAGGCTCTGAGCTGTCAGCACAGAGCCCGACACGGGGCTCGAACTCACGGACCGCGAGATCATGACCTGAGTTGAAGTCGGACGCTTAACCAACTGAGCCACCCAGGCGCCCCTGGAACTCATACTTCTTTTTTTTTTTTTTTTAATTTTTTTTTCAACGTTTTTTATTTTATTTT
>NW_024412467.1:23990037-23999167 GCF_014898765.1 Herpailurus yagouaroundi
GCGAGATCGTGACCTGGCTGAAGTCGGACGCTTAACCGACTGCGCCACCCAGGCGCCCCTGGAACTCATACTTCTAATACTCATTTGCCTGAAGACAGAGAGCTATGTGATAGAAAATTACAAGAGTGAGGATATGATAAATACATATCTTCAGTTATTTTGAAACCCTTTCCCTTTTCTACGAACACAGTCCAAAAAATCGCCGTAGTGTGATTTCATCAGTAGAATGGAATAATCCCAAAGTGAGGTGACAGATTTCAGGAAGTCCTTACAAGCTTCAGAGCTATCTCGTCACCTTCCAGTTCTGTTTCTAAAACTCTGTTGCTTTTGCCATGAATTCTAAAAAAGGAGACTGACACAATTTAGTATTATTCCAAAGAGAAACATGGTGGAAAACAGAGATCATAAGTTGTCCCATCTCCAATAGAGTTGGATTTTATAAGATCTAATGTAAAAAGTCACTACTTCTATTCTGCTTGTTTCCTAAACTGGAAAACTGGTATAAATCCTGAAGTAGAGGTAAGGTAAAAAGGAAAAATGGTCTCCACTTCTCCCTTGTATGTTTTCCCTATTACAATGCTTCTCTTTCAATCGTATTCACACACAAGTAACCATTTCATTAGTCTTTCAGTTTTGGTTACAAGCCCTGAGTCTGGATTTTGTGTTTTGTCTCTACTGCTGTGTCAGTCAGTGTGTAGAGTGGGACACAGACACTACCCTAGATATTTCAAGCAGAAAAAGAGTGCAAGAAATTTTGTTTACAAACTCTTTGCAAAGACCAAGTTTGGCATTTTTTTTTTAAAGTAAACAAGCATACAGCGCAACAATTGGACTCTTGGGCAAAATGAAAACTATATTCACACAGAAACCTGTACATGAATGTTTACAGTAGCTTTATATGTAGCAGCCCCAAACTGGAAACAGCCCACATATCCTTCAATAGGTAAGTGGCAAAACAAACTATGGTACATCTATACCATGAAATAATTCTCGACAATAAGAACACCAAACAAACTATTGATACACACATCTTGGATGCATCTCCAGGAGACTTAAACTGAGTGAAAAAAAAAAAACAATTCCTGATGATTACAAGCTGTATTATTCCATGTATGATACTTTTTGAAATGACAAAACTTTGGGGGTGTAGGACAGATTAGTTTCCAGGGATTAGGGGTGGTGATGTAAAAGGGCAACATGAGGCATCCATGTCAGAACTACTCAGTACTTTGACTTTGGTGGTTGATGAATGAACCAACATGTGTGATAAAAGGCATTGTATAAACACACACACTAACACAGACACATGCACAAATGAGTCAATGGGGGAAATCTGAATAAGACCAGTGAATTGTATAAATGTCAATATCTTGCTTATAATACTGCACTGCAATTTCTGAGGAGGTGACAAAGAGGGAAATTGGGTAAATGGTAAATGGGATAACACTGTGTTATTTCTTACAAATATATTTGAATTGTACAATTATCTCAATAAAAACTTCAGTTAAAAACTTTTTTGGGTCATAGCGAGTCTTACATCTTTTGACATGAAATGCTGTTGCCAGGAACACTTAAACATCGTGCCTGGGGTCCTGCTTTGAAAAGCATTCACAGAATTACAAGCTGAAGTCAGGTCTTCAAACACCATGCTAGCACTTTGCCATCCACAGAAGGTGACTGACTTAATTGGCCCAAACACTGACAGCCTCTGGATTACTGATTGGAGGTCTTCAGCGAGTTGCATGTTCTTCTTCACCCATATAGAAAGGGAACAAATGGAGCAGTACTACTATTAGAAAATAAACAAGAATCTTATTTCCATTTTCCCCCATAATTTAATAAAAAAGGCATGAAGGGAAAATTGGGATATTTCATTGGAAATAAAAGCAGTGTTCTGGATCAGTAATTACATAATAAACAAAAACAAAAACTTCTTTTGTAAGGGTGGTAGTGCTTGGGTGGCTCAGTCAGTTAAGTGTCTGACTCTTGGTTTTGGCTCAGGTCATGATCTCACAGCTTGTGGGTTTGAGCTCCATGTCAGGCTCTGCACTATCAGTTCAGAGACTGCTTGGGATTCTCTCTCTCCCTCTTTCTCTGCCCCTCCCCCCTCTCAAAATAAAGAAATAAACTTTCAAAAACAAACAAACACTTCTTTGTAAGGGATGGAGGAACAGAAGCCAGGGAACCATCGCTGGGCTGTTGATGTCAAGGGCATACCACCATAGTTCCAAGCTAGAATTTAGGAAACTGCTGCTGCTGCCACCCTACTGGCTGTTGTACTCATGAAACTTGTGTGACTAGACCCAAACTTGGGGTCTAGTTGCCAAAATTCTCAGGTTAGTTTGACTAGAAATAGAAAGATGGCCTTTGTTTTACCTCAACCTACCAGACAGTGGGGGAACACATCTGATTGCTGTGAACTCAATTTGCTTCCAAAATATCAGATGCAAAATGATCTGGGAAATATGGGCTTTAACACTTCAATTTTTACAGATAGTAAATGGAATGGGGATTGAAAGGGTCAATCATGATATTTACCATAACCAGCCACTAGCTATGTGACCTTAGGCAAGTTTATTAACCTTTCTGGTCCCCATTTTCTATCAAACAGAGATCATTATAAAGGAGATATAGCATAGTGCTTGGCACATCTTACTGCTCACTTAATACATTCTAGTCATTATCATTGGTTTTCTAACCTGATGTATGGTGAAAGAATATTACAAATGTTCCATAGGTTAAAAGCAAAGGAAAGAATGATTAAAACAGAAGAGATAGTTTGGAGGTGAAAGCAGAGGTCTTATTTTTGAATACTTCACGTCTACCCAATGTCAAGTAATAAAGATGTGAAAAAACTTATTCAGCATATTAAGTATTGAGTACTAAATATACTTATTAAGCATAGTAAGCATATTAATTATACTTATTAAGCATATTAAGTATTAAGTATAGAATGGTTGATGCTGTGAACCGAATTGAATCCTCCCAATATTCATATGGTAAAGCCCTAACTCACCATATGATGGTATTTGAAGACGGGGGCCTTTGGGAGGTAATTACATCATGAGGGTGAAGATCTCATGATGAGATTATTTCCCTTATAAGTAGAGACAGGAGAGAGATGATGTCTCTCTCTTCACCATGTAGGACACAGCAAGAAGATGGCCCTTGGTTATCCAGATGGAGAGCTCTCACCAGGAACCAAATCAGCCAGTGAATACCTCCTCTGAACTCAGAGCTATTACTATCCACTAAGTAGCACATCCTCCTCAGAGATTTGTTTTGAGTTGACAGGACTTGTTATGGGGTTGAATTGTGTGCTCCCCTCCCCTCAATTTTATGTTGCAGACAACCTCCCTGCCAGTACTTTAGCACATGACTTAATTTAGAAATAGGGTCATGGCAGAGGTAGTTAAGCTAACATGAGGTCATATTGAGTGGGCCCTAATCCAGTATGAGTGGTGTCCTTATAAGAGAAAATTTAGACACAGATACATGTACAGGGAGAATGCTATGTGAACATGAAGATGGCCATAAAAAGCTAAAAGAGAAACTGTAGAGGAAACTAACCCTGACAATCCCTGATTTGGGATTTTCAGAATTGTGAGGAAATAAATTTGTATTATTTAAGCCACCCAGTCTGTGGTACTTGTTGTGGCAGTCCCAGGAAACCAACATACAGCCCTACCACCTTTCTTCAGAGAAGTTTTCTAGGGAAATATCCTTCACTTTTCAACCTTTCACTGTGTCTCAGAACTACCATTTCCCTCAATATTTTGTAATTATTTTATTTATAGGACCTACAACATCATCAATTTTCTATGGGTCTTCTATTGTTATACTTCTACTGTCATACTAGGAAAGGCAAATGTTCAGTATTCAGTGGTGTGATAGGAGGTCTCACAGCTGCAGGATAAACTTGGTAGGTGTTCTCTGAGTAACCATTTTTTTTTCAGCAATTTTGGGGAAAATGTTAAATAATGTATTTGAAAGTATATTTATATTAAAACAAACATGTTTTCAAGATAATTTAGTAGATTTCAAAGACATTTCTTGCTTATAGTAAGTTCCCCTAAGTGAAAGTGTTCATTATCTTGTGCATCAGGGCTTCTTCATTAACCATTCAGAGGCAGCCTTCTACTATTGCATGTAATACACATTTATTCAGTTCTATGTATAGAATAGACAGATGAGGGACAAAGTGTGAAACCAAAGACAAGTCTATCTATAAAGATAAGGAGTATTCCTGAGGAGCTTAGGGGACAAACAGATTTTAATTTTAATTTTTTTTAATGTTTATTTTTGAGGGAGAGAACAGAACATGAGGGGCAGGGGCATAGACAGAGAGGGAAACACAGAATCTGAAACAGGCCCCAGGCTCTGAGCTGTCAGCACAGAGCCTGATGCGGGGCTCCAACTCAGGAACGGGGAGATCATAACCTGAGCCAAAGTTGGACGCTCTACCGACTGAACCACCCAGCTGCCCCAAACAGATTTTTATTTTAAACCTGAGTTTTTCTGATTTGGGGATTTGAGGTCTGTAATAACTTGCATGATAGGTTGGGGACTCTCTAGTCACTCACTTTGTGATTTGGAGTGACGATCCGAGGTGATTTACTGCAGAGAGGAATAGCTGCAGATAAGCAGAGCAGTGGAGACAGGGAAGTTTTTGTCTCTTCTGTGGATTCCAGCCAACTGCTTAGGTACACACACCTGCTGCCCTCCCAGTGTGTGAGTCACCTCTGTTCTTCTCTCTGCCCAATGTGCGGCTGCCATATGGAAGCCAATTCAGCAGACATCAAGCTAGGACCCCACCTTGCATTTGAATTGTTATTTTTTTGAAATTGGCCATGTCTAGGTTTATAGGACCTTGCAGTCTTTTCAACATTTCCTTAAGTTGCACATGAGTGAGGCCAGACTTACTTGTACTCTGCCAGACCTCTGAACTAGAGTACTTTGAATCCAGTTACTTGGAAATTTGTGCCTGGTTCCAAGCTTCAGGGAAACATGAGAAGAGCCAGAAAGCCAGGATACAGGTGAGGTTAGTCTTAACTCACATCTGTGACACCATTTAGGGTCCTTGTAACGCTAGTGCTTTCAGTACACATAAAACCAAACTCATCAAAAGGCACTGCAACAGGTTTCCATAAATTATTTATCAAAGCTAATGGCCCCAGGCCCTGTGACGCCTAGATTTGGAATTCAAGGCTTTCTCCTCACTTAAAGGTCAGTCCATACTTTCTCTCAGCATCCTCTGGAACTATTAGCATTCCTGGGAGATTCAGAGGGGCGGAGGACAAGAGATAGGGGTTCCAAGGAGGGTAAGATGGTGAAGTCTAGGCCACTGATGGCCCGACCTCTCCACGCCAGGCCTTGCCAAGGGACTGGCCAGGCGTAAAGACCTGGTAACAGTTCCCTTCCAGAACCCGGACAAGCAGACACAGCCCAGCTGCCAGCCCGCCCCTCCGGGGCCCACCCCACCCCGGAGCCCGCGCGGCCAGCAGCGGAGGGGGCGTGGCGTGGCGCTGCGGCCGTCGGCGGGGGGCGGGGCCTGCCGCGGGCGCAGAGGGAGCGTCGCGGGCTGACGCGAATGACGCGGCGCCCGCCAGGCCGCAGCCCCGCCGCCCGGCAGTGGGGCCCGCCTCGGCCCGCCCCCGGCCCTCCCCGCCCGGCCTCCCCAGCGCCCCTGTCAGATTGTGGCGGCGGGCCGCGCGGTGCGCTAGTTCCTTGCAGCCTGGGCGAGGAGACTTGCGCGCGGGCACACCCCCACGTCCCTTAGGCGCCGCTGCCTCCGCTCCACTGGCCTTCGCTCCGCCCAGCCTTCTGCCGCACGCCCGTAGCGACATGGCACACGCGGCGGTACGCTGCCCCAGCGCTCGGGGCTCCGGGGACGGCGAGATGGGCAAGCCCAGGAAGGTGGCGCTCATCACTGGCATCACGGGCCAGGTGAGTGCCGAGGAGGGGGTTTGAGCCGGGCCTGCTGCTGCCGGGGCACATGTACGCCTTGCCCCGCGCTCGGGGCTGCCCGCGTTTCCAGGAACAGCCTTCTGGGCATCCCGGAAGGTTTCCGATGTGGCTTGTCGTAGAGCTCGGAGACAAGATGTGTCCTGTGGAGAGTGTCCTGGATACATTGGATGCTTCTAGGCTTACCTTGGGGGCGTGGGGGCGTGTGTTCTACTTGGGATGTGGTCCTCAAACCTGAGCAAGATTACGCTGTCTCACCTGTCCTGCCGGCGACTGGAGCGCTTGTTTTTCCAAGCCCTCTAGGGTGCACTTCCAATTCAGTTCTTTAGAGATCCTAGTGCTGGAGGAGGGAAAGGGACTGGTTTTCCGTAAGAGAGAGAGAGAGAGAGAGAGAGAGAGAGAGAGAGAGAGAGTGTGTGTGTGTGTGTGTGTGTGTGTGTGTGTGTGTGTGGAGTCAACTTGCTGTATTTCCGTGTAAGGGCCATGGCCACTTACCTGCTAATGCTTGGGAAGCAGGGGAGTTCTTGCTCTTTTCGTTCCCCCCAACCAGATTTCCAGACGAGAAGACAAAATAAAAGAAAGTAGTGCCGTGGGGCCACAGACCAGGAAATGTTTTTGTTTGGGGAGTACACCTCACAAAACCTTTTTAAGTACACAAACTCCTGAAATTCATGTTAACACATTTGAAGTGTATGTGACAGACTGGTCCAAAAGTTAGGCTAGGGTTCTATTTTCAAATAAAAGGAGTTCCTTGAGTGAGATAATCATGAGGAGCTGTCCTGCATGTTGGAACCCCCATATGCAGACTGAGCGTGACTGTTCCTGACAGTCATCTCTTAGAGATGTTGCAACAGGTAGGACCCGACCACTGTATCTAACCAGACTGTGCTGTGTGAGATTCATTGGTGATGGAATAATTTTGCTCATGTATTTTTGTAGATAGTATTTCTGGAGATTTCCTGGTAGTGGCTAATATTACTCTGTAATGAAGATGATAATAATAGCTAATAAATGTTGTGTTTATTATGTATCGATCACTTGACTAATATTAACTCATTTAGTTTTTACAAGTACTCTTTGAAGGGGATTTTTTTTTTTTAACCTTCACTTTACCGATGTGGAAAGTGAGGCATGGGGGTTTGATTTGCTGAAATCAAACAACTAGAAGTGTCTAATTCGGATTCAAACTCTTTTCACAAAGCACTCTAGCATTAGAAAAGAAGTTGGAATTGGCCAGATGTAGAGTCAAAGAATATTAGACAATTTTAACTACTGGATATCTGATTAGTTTCTGATTATTCATGCATCTTACTTTGTTTAAGGTAATTACAGTAAACAACTGTTTGAAAACTGGTTGAAGAGGTGTGTAGGACAAGGATTTGAGGTTGAGGAAGTGAACCATTAAATTAGTCAAGGGCCCATATGCTTCCAGGTCACGGCCTACATACTTTTTTTTTCTCTCTAATGGTGAGGACTCTTCCAATTTCTTATACTAGATCTGAAGGTCAAATGTTTACTAAGGTTATATGAACTCTTGAAGGTAGAGATTTTTTTTTTTGGTACCATTAAGAAATTAGTTAAGCTGTTAATGTAACTCTGTTGGTATGGCTTATACCAATTTGAGTGACCAACACTGTGAATCAATGCAGGTTAGAAATAAAACCTTGTTGAGAGCTTTGAACACAGTCATCTGGTTGGTACTGAGTGACAAGGGAGGAGCAGAAGTGGCCCCCACTGTAGTTTGTCCTGTAGGCTGCCACAGGGGAGTCTTTCTTATACATGTGTTCAGCATGGTATGCCCTGGCCAGACTCTTTTGGTTCATCACTTCATTTCTGACTTTAAACTCCTGCTTGAGTTTCAGGCTCCTTTTACTCTCAGCACCAGCATTTTAAGCTTTCCTCCAACATTCACCCTCTGCATTTTTCCTTTCCATGTTGGGTTGTTGTGTTGGCTTCCATAGCTCCTGGCACAATGTTGAACTCTGTATTGCCATGTAAGTCCTTGTTAATGGAATTTAATGCCCTGCTATACTTTGCATTTATCTTCTAGGACAGTGACTCCCTACCTGGGTATTAAGGAACTCCAGAGGACTATGGAGTTAATACCAGAGGTCTGAAAATCTATACGTCATTATTCATTTTAAAAATAATATTCAGTGAGAGCTTACTGAGCCACTCTGCAGACATTTTATATCCCTACCTTAGAGGCAGATACAATTTTTATTCCCAATTTACACCTACCTAAGTAAGGTTAAGAATGTTCCCTGGGAATGCACATCCAATGAGTGTCAGAGCTGAGATTTGAACCGAGAAGTTGCTTAGACCCATTTTGTTAACACACTTCTGTGGTAAGCTACACACAATTAAAATACAGTTCTGTGTGTGTGTGTGTGTGTGTGTGTGTGTGTGTGTGTGTGTTAGAGAGTGAGGGAGAAAGAGAGATTGTTTTACTATAAGAAGTCTCAGATTCAAGAAGATGAGGCAGACACCATTGCCCTTAGGGCATTCATGTCCTTGTGCCATGATGGGCTCTTAAATGGGTTGTCCCAAATTCCCACTTGAGAATGAATGCAGATAGCCATGGTGCCCTGTCTGCTATTTATCATCTCTAGTATTTATCATCAGGCTTCATAGTCTAGCTTCAGCCCTCCTGCATATTCTTAATACAGTAGTTGTGAATCATTTTCTCAAGTTTTTACCTCATTAAATCACCTTAAAGAAAAACAGGCTCTGGCTTTGCATTGCTGCCTCTAGGCCCTCTACCAGTCATCCCCAAAGCTCACCTCCATTGATTGTCTTAATTGTGCTTGTGGTTCTTTACTACATATATGGGTGGAACTGTTCTTGCTGTTGTGTGAATACTGTCTCTTTGTACCTAGTTGGAGTCATTTTGTGGCTGAATGCCCTCACACGTTGTACTCCTTTTCACTCTCCTAAAAGCCTCTGTGCACTCCAAGTAATCCTGCCAAATGCAGCCATTCCATGAACTTTCTTTGTGTTTACATATATGCACCCCCCCCCATTGGCTTTATAGGTAATTTACATATCTTGGTTCTTTGGTTGGTGAACTGCTTCAAGATAGAAACCTTTTCAGCATGTTATCTCCCACATAGTTTTAGTTAGTGGGCTTTCAAAAATGTTGACTTACTCTTCTCATTAACAACAC
>NW_024412467.1:23999567-24039645 GCF_014898765.1 Herpailurus yagouaroundi
GACCGTGAGATCGTGACCTGGCTGAAGTCGGACGCTTAACCGACTGCGCCACCCAGGCGCCCCTTAAAGGCACACTTTTTTGATAGAGGCTTAGATAATTGAATGGTTAGTGTTTGTGAATTTTTCCCTTTTTTAAACATATACTTTTCTAACATCTGTTATTTCAGCTGGTCCCTGCCAAGAGAGCAGGCAAGTTGGAGCTGTAGATTACTTTGTCAGGTATGTTGATTGTCAGTTTAATGTTGGTGTTTTAAAAGTGGAAGAATTTGACATGGTGAGGTCCTTCTCACTTGTAAGTTGGTCTAGATTTTCTTTGGGAAGTGGTTTAGATCTGGCCAAACATTTAAGCAAGTACCTATTCAAGGTTCCAGATTTCTGCATCATGACAGATGGAAGAGAAAGCATTTATCTTTAAATAGTCAAGAGGAGTTAACTTGTCTGTGTTTGGAAGACAACAAAGAAACTTTTGGTCCCTTTGGGTTATCAAGGTCAGATTCTTTAAGTCATATTTTGTTTCAGAATTTTTTTTTATGGCTTATTTTTTATTTTCACTGATTTTGTTTCATTTGAGCATACTCTAGCTTCCATGAAACAATCCTGGTCTTTAAAGAAAACACGTTAAATGGATAACCTAATTCCCTGGACTCGGGTGGCTTTTGCAGGCTTCCTTTTCTTCATTGAAGGGTTAATTTAGCACATTAGAAAATAATAATTGAGAATTGGCAGGAAGTACCATTCTCCCCACAATTTTCCTTAACTCTTTTTAATTAATGCTTCAATTGAATTATAATAGATGAAGGGGATACTACCTCTTTTGGTTTTACTTTCTGATGCATATTCAGTTTCCCACAAATTTCTACATTCCAATATAGGTATCAGAATCATCACTTATGGAGATGGAGATTTATTTTATTTATTTATTTATTTATTTATTTATTTATTTATTTAATATGAAATGTATTGTCAAACTGGTTAACATACAACACCCAGTGCTCATCCCAACAGGTGCCCTCCTCAATACCCCTCACCCACCTTCCCCTCCCTCCCATTCCCCCCATCAACCTTCAGTTTATTCTCAGTTTTTAAGAGTCTCTTATGGTTTGGCTCCCTCCCTCTCTAACTTTTTCTTTCCTTCCCCTCCCCCATGGTCTTCTGTTAAGTTTCTTAGGATCCACATAAGAGTGAAAACATATGGTATCTGTCTTTCTCTGTATGACTTATTTCACTTAGCATCACACTCTCCAGTTCCATCCACGTTGCTACAAAAGGCCATATTTCATTCTTTCTCATTGCCATGTAGTACTCCATTGTGTATATAAACCACAACTTCTTTATCCATTCATCAGTTGATGGACATTTAGGCTCTTTTCATAATTTGGCTATTGTTGAGAGTGCTGCTATAAACATTGGGGTACAAGTGCCCCTATGCATCAGTACTCCTGTGTCCCTTGGGTAAATCCCTAGCAGTGATTGCTGGGTCATAGGGTAGATCTGTTTTTAATTTTTTGAGGAACCTCCACACTTTTCCAGAGCAGCTGCACCAGTTTGCATTCCCACCAACAGTGCAAGAGGGTTCCCGTTTTTCCATATCCTCTCCAGCATCTATAGTCTCCGGATTTGTTCATTTTAGCCACTCTGACTGGTGTGAGGTGGTATCTGAGTGTGGTTTTGATTTGTATTTCCTGATGAGGAGCGATGTTGAGCATTTTTTCATGTGCCTGTTGGCCGTCTGGATGTCTTCTTTAGAGAAGTATCTATTCATGTTTTCTGCCCATTTTTTCACTGGATTATTATTTTTTTGGGTGTGGAGTTTGGGGAGTTCTTTATAGATTTTGGATACTAGCCCTTTGTCCGATGTGTCATTTGCAAATATCTTTTCCCATTCCGTTGGTTGCCTTTTAGTTTTGTTGATTGTTTCCTTTGCAGTGCAGAAGCTTTTTATCTTGATGAGGTCCCAATAGTTCATTTTTGCTTTTAATTCCCTTGCCTTTGGAAATATATCAAGTAAGAAATTGCTGTGGCTGAGGTCAGAGAGGTTTTTTCCTGCTTTCTCCTCTAGGGAGATTTAGTGAAATGTGATAATGTCTGTTAAAACTAGCCCATTTGATTGGTAATGGCTACATGGAATCCTGGAGCCAAGGCTTTTTCCAGTGCAGGGGAGAGGCCCATGATTGGTTAGTGATGTCTGCCTGGGAGAGGGAGTGACAGCATGCATGCTATGTCTTTACAGGATTGCGACTCCTTGAGAATAGGAAAAAAGTGTCTTAGTCATTTATCCCCTGTGAGGTACTCAAAATTAAATTAATTAAATTAATCTTTAGTTGTTTATTGTCTTGCAGAAGACTTGCCTGGAAATTGCAGATGATTGTAGAAATAAGAATAAAATGTTAATGATGTATTCCTTTTTGGTTGCGTAGAAGCAAGACATCGTCAGGGTACTGGGCAGATTGGGATAGTATATAGTTGACAAATTGCAGTTTAGGAGGTGAAATGATTTATTATAACTTAAGGTTTAAAGGACATGGAATATGTTCATTTCAGGGAAAAAAGGTAACATGCCCAGTTTTGTGTGATAGATTTCCTACTGTTTTTGTATTCATATTTACCACTAAATTTGAAATATACTCCTGTGGTATACGTGTTGGGATTTTAGAGCTACAGTTAAATACCATTATTGTGTAGAGGAGGAAAGGAGACTGAGAAAATGTGATTTCCCCAGGTCACACAGAAAATTAGTGCTCGTGTTGATTAGCACCCTGGACTCTTGTGTTTCTATTATTTTAGGACTCATCAACACTGTCTTCTGCTAACAAGAAAGGAAGACTGCTTTAAGCTAGGAATATTAGAGTAGGAACTATATGTAGTAATATTATAGTGTTCTAGAAAGTTGAATAATAATAAATATACATGTGAAGAGTAATCAAATCTGTTGTGATATGTAAGGTAAAGGTAACTTTATGTAACATTTAACATCTTATATTAACAAAATATTTTCATTCTGCAAAAATTGTGAGGCTTAGGGTAATTAAATAGGAATCTTTAGTATGGGATCTATAAAGGAAAATTAACAAGATTATAGGGACTAAATAAAGAAAGGTTAACTTTAGACAACACATTCTTTCAATTTTTTTATTTGAATATAATTGACACGCAATGTTACATTAGTTTCAGGTGTATAACATAGTGATTAAACTTGTCTATACTTTATGCTATGTTGACCTCAAGTGTAACTACCATCTGTCACCATACAACATTATTACAGTACCATTGACTGTATTCCCTGTGCTGTGCCTTTTATTCCTGTGGGTTACTTACTTCATAACTGGAAGCCTGTATGTCCCACTCTCCTTCACCCATTTTGCCCATTCTCCCATCTCCTTCCCTCTAGCAATCATCAATGAGTTTCCTGTATCTACAGATCTGATTCTGCTTTTTGTTTGTTTATTCATTTGTTCTGTTTTTTAGATTCCACATATGAGTGAAATCATACGGAATTTGTCTTTCTCAGTCTGACTTCTTTCATTTAGCATTATACTCTCTAGGTCCACCCATATTGTCACAAATGGTAAGTTCTTATCCTTTTTTAATGGCTGTGTAATATTCCTGTGTGTGTGTGTGTATGTATGTATGTACTACATCTTCCTTATCCACTAGGACACTAGGATACTAGTGTCCTCCATGGACACTAGGTTGCTTCCATATCTTGGCTATTGTCAATAATGCTGCAATAAACATAGGGGTGCACATATCTTTTCAAATTAGTGTCTTTATTTTCTTTGGGTAAGTACCCAGTAGTGGAATTATTGGATCATATGCTATTTCTATTTTGAAGAACCTTCATGCAGTTTTCCACAGTGGCTGTATCAATTTACATTTACAACAACAGTGCAAAAGGCTTCTTTTTTCTCCACATCCTCACCAACACTTGCTATTTCTTGTCTTTTTGATTCTAGCCATTCTGACAGGTGTAAAGAGATATCTCACTGTGGTTTTGATTTGCATTTCCGTGATGATTAGTGACGTTGAACATCTTTTTATGTTGGACAACACATTCTTTAGAGACCTTAGACTATTCACTATTCATTCAAGGTCATATGCTGTCCTGAGCTGGTCAGTGCCTCCAAACTTAGTGCTACCTTATCTACTCATGACATGGGAAAACCCAGTGCTGCACATCTCCATGTTTGGCCTCTGGACTCCAAGGCTGAAATGAGAGTGGCTTTTATTAGTTACTGACTTGATTTCTGGATGAACTGAAAGTACACTTAAGTGTCTTTGTGATCCTCAATGGCTCTTTAAGGTGTAGAGTTCTCAACTTGCTTGTTGAAGCAGCCTTTCCTGAACTTTTGTGAGACAAAAGTTACCACTAAAGAAGAATTATATGGTTGTGATTGTATGTAAAGAATCAGGTTTAAGGAGTGAGGCACAATGTTTGCCTTCTGGATATTTAGTAGATAATTATTGGGGATAGGGTACAGAAAAAAATTACTGACATTGATAGAATGATTACTGTGTGCCATGCAGTGTACCAGGCATCTTTACAGATTATCTCTTTTAACCCCAGGTGGTATGAATTTTTACTGTCCACCTTGTATTAAACAAGGAAACCGAGACTTGGAGAATTTCAAAATGACCTAAGAACCCTTAATGCACTAGTTTTTTTCCCTCAGGACCTTCTTTCCTGCATTATCAGACTAGCTCTGTTGGGGCAGTTTGTCAATTAACTGCAGAAGTTCACTGCTCTCAACTTGTTTTTAAAGGCTGCTATATAATTTGATTGATGCCTTACCATGCTCCTTAGGTGATGTTAACATTAGCAGTGTGTGTGTGTCTTAGTGGAAGTATGGAAGGGGGGTAGGGAAATGGAGGTCGAGCACTATGTTCTCTGAGTCCTTTTGAAGGGTTCTTGTGGCTCATTTCCCCAGTGTTCTTTTCAGTTCTCTAAGGGGTTTTTACAGTAAGAGATGAAAATACTTCTCCCTGCTCATGAACCTTCCTCTTCCAGGGGAGAGCCAGGAGCCAGTAGTCAATTAATAGGATCCTCAGAAACAGGTAGGTCTCTGGGGCTCCAGTGTGGGTGATGGGCTGTCTGGATGAAAATTGTGGCTGGAGAGCTTATACATAAGCTCTGATGGTCTGAGTTTTCAGTGTGGTGGAGAGAGGCAGGTGAGAGGCTGAGATGCTTGCTTGTGCGGCTGCTACGAATTGTTCCCAAGGATTCTTCTACCTGCACATGGATCAGAGAGTTACAGCTCCCAGTTAACTTGTTGTGCCCTTAGATACATTTTTTTTTCTTTCTCTAATGCTACTTTTTGTTTCTATAAACTGGGGTTTGTCCTTGATGTCAAGGTCCAGATTAGATTTTCCTTAGACTCGTCTTCTAGATTCTTGTAGCCTGTTATGAACAAACATGGTCTAAGCCTGAAAATAGTTTTGCCTGCAAAATGATTTTAGCAAGTACTTTTGATTTGATGTTTCTTCTGGTGAGTTAGTTTAATCTGAAGAGATGCTTCCTTGACTTGAGAGTAGCCTCCCCTCTAATCTCTTCCAATAGAATTTCATTTGGGCTACTAGCAATTCTCCTATTTCATACCTCTTCTAAATTTCCAGGTAGTAATTTTTTTCATGCTTAATTTATCTCTCCTCCCAGAGGCAATTACATTTTGGTGTGAATCTGTTTAGTAATAGAAGTATTGTTAGTCGTAATTAATGCATTCACCAAATGTTTGAGTGCCAAATATGTGTCAAGCACTAGGGATATAACAGTGAACAAAACGACAAAAATGACCATCCTTATAACATTGATGATGTTCTAGATGGTGTTGATAATTATGGTAATTATAATAATTAGCACGTATTGCACATTTACTTTCTGCCAGGCACTGTTCAAAGTTATTATATTTATTACTGAAGCAACAGAGCATTCCTATGATGCAGTTTTCTTATTATCCCCAATGAATACAGAAGTTAAATATATTATCCAAAAGTGGGTCCAGTCATTTTTTGCAGAGTGACATCTGAAATGTAAATCCCATTAATTTTTTTCTATTAAGTTTGTAATTGGTATCAACATATAAATTCCAAGGAGAGATACATAAATTGTATATCAGATTTGAAAAACAAAGCATATTTAAGAGTTTTTTGCAGTTGTGGAAAGGTGGATTATAGTAGTAAAATAAGCCTGCACTAACCACTCACTACATTAGATACCTTTTATTTTATTAGCTGTGTCATGTGGGTCATATCTTAGTTCTTTGGAGGACCTGTATTGATGAGTAATCTTGTAAACTCTCTGCAGGCTGGGGCTCTGTCTTGGAGTAAGTGGAAGAGAATGAGTTAGATTTTTAGCCCAACTTGGGTTTGAATTACTGATTAGTTGCTTATGGGCTGCATGGCTTTGGGCAAGTTTTAACCTTTGCTGTTGGGTTAATAGAGTAATTCTACCAAGTAGAAAATAATTCTTGCACATAATAGGGACTTTTGCCCCATTATTAGAATGTACCTTCTCTTCACAGTGTTAAGAAGATAATAAAAGATTTCTTGAATTTAAGGAAAGAAAGTTGAATGAAGAGTGTATTAATATTTAGCTTTGCTTTGCACGAGTCTATTATCAGTGGCAGAAAGTTCCATAGCATTTGGAATCAACCACAAGGCTGTAAAGTACTGGAGGTGAGGAGATTTGACATCACTAAGTCTTACAGACTGATTATATAAGCAGATCTGGGAGCCAGTCTTATCTTCCTGTGTAAGAGGATTGCAGGCAGTGGACTGCACTCTGAATCTTCCTTACTGTGATTGTGGTCCTGGAATGAAAGGTTGGCATAATTGGAAATGAGAAAGATGTGTTGAGTGCTTTCCTACTTTGATCAAAGATTGTTATGTGGTGGAAACGTATTTTAGTCTTTACATGTAACTAATTGATTACCTGAGGAAAGAACATGGAACTGAGAATCAGAAGCTGGGTTTTAACACCACCTTTATTTTATAGCGTTAATTTTTTCTGAGCCTGTTTCTTAATCCTTATTGCAAAGATGCTTTGGTCATCTCTCAAGTCTATTCAGAGTGTAAAGTGCTATGACTTTAGGATTGAACCCTAAAGGTGGTTCAGTGAGTTAAGTGTCCAGCTCTTGATTTCAACTCAGGTCATGGTCTCATAATTCGTGAGTTTGAGCCCCGCATTGGAAGGCAGAGTCCCACATCATCCAGAAAGAGCCTGCTTGGGATTGTCTCTCTCCCTCTGTACCTCTCTCTTTCTCTCTCTCCTCCCAAAAATAAATAAATAGGAATTTGTAAGGTTAAAGTGAAAAATCTGAGCTGTCTTTTTTAGGTTATACCTAATTAAGTGGTTTTTTTATGAGAATGGACTTTTAAATTCCTGTTATTTATTATATATATTTTGAGCTTAGCATTTAATAGTTGAGGTTTTATTCATTTAGTAAATATTTGCTGAGATTTATTCTGTGTTGAAGTAGGTATTGGAGATATAGGCACCAGCAAGATGAATATGATTTTGTCTTTAAGAAGCTGATAGTCTGGTGAGCAACAAGCAATTTTACAGCATGTTAAGTAGTATGATAGTAATAAATAAGTCACAGAATCACATGAAGATCCTTTCTTAAATAAAAATGCTCTATTTTTTTTTAACGTTTATTTATTTTTGAGACACAGAGAGACAGAGGATGAACAGGGGAGGGGCAGAGAGAGAGGGAGACACAGAATCTGAAACAGGCTCCAGGCTCTGAGCTGTCAGCACAGAGCCCGATGCGGGGCTCGAACTCATGGACTGAGAGATCGTGACCTGGCTGAAGTCGGACGCTTAACCGACTGCGCCACCCAGGCGCCCCTTAAATAAAAATACTCTAAAGTATCATTGGGGCACCTGGGTGGCTGGGTCGGTTAAGTGTCGGACTCTTGGTTTTGGCTCAGGTCATGATCTCGCAGTTCTTGGGTTTGAACCCTGCATTGGGCTCTGTGCTGACAGTGTGGAGCCTGCTTGGGATTCTCTCTTTCTCTCTCTCTCTGCCCCTCCCCACTCACACATGCGCATGCGTGCTGTCTCTCTCTCAAATTAAAAATTCTCTAACATATCATTAATTCAGTAGATTTATTGATTGAGCATCTCTTCCTCGGAAATTTCTGGTTATAAATGCTGTTGTATTAACAGGGTTAATTGTGAGGCCTTCTTGTGGAAAGCTGAGCTGCCTAAGCTCATATACTACTGTATTCTTCTTTTTGACATAGAACTCTTGCATAGTCTTATATTCAGTGAAGAATGGTTAAAGATGTTACTGTTTTGACACTCATTTTTCTGTCTTAGAAGCTGTATTTCCAGCTTTTAACAAGGGCAGAGGTGTTTGGATTTGATGAAATGAGTGGTGACGAGGCAGAGACACTGATGTGACAGAAAGAGCTCGGCCTTGGGTGAGCTTGAAACCTGGGCTCAAATCCTGCTTTGAAAAAAGTACATATAGAAATGTCTGCCACTTATTGGCTGAGTGTCCCTAAGTAAGTTACTTAATAACCTTGAACCTTAGTTTCCTCTCTAAAATGCAGTTAATTATACCCACATTACAAATCAATGTGTGGATTACATATGATTATAATAGTATCTCACACAGTGCCCAACACAGTTTCTGAAATGATAGTGCTTATTTATTACGCATAATAAATAATTCATTATGTATAATTATGTGTAATAAGTTCACAAGATTGGGAGGTGTGAGAGAAGGATAGATAAGTGTTTTCAGAATACAGTTTGTTGTAGATAATACAGAATGAATTTGAGTAGTAAAACAATGGATGCAGGAAGACCTGCTAGGAACCTCTTGTAATTATGAGGATATAGATACAAACAATGTTGGTTGTGGAGAAGAAAAGGGAACCAAAGGGACAGTAGGACTTTGTGATGAGTTAGATATAGAGAATGTAACAAGGGCAGGAGTTGGGGATCTCAAGGATATTTTAATTTTGGAGACTGGCTGGATGGTATTACCATGGCCAGAAATGCAGTCATGGGGAAAGAAAGCCAACTTCTGGGAAAGATACTGAATTCAGTTTTGTTCTTCTTGAATCTGAGGTGAGAGCATGACAATCAAGTTCAAATAACCTGTCATCTATTTAAAATATAAGTCTGGGATGCAAGTGAGAGATCATGGCCACATAGTCTCTTAGAACAACCTGGACAGCAGTTGTGGAGTGGGAAAGCCGTAGATGTGTCCATGCTACTCTATGGTACTCTTTGTTAGTCCTCTTGCTCATCCCCCAGAATTTTCTGTGGCTCCCACTTATCTGGCATAAAAACTAACATTTATCCTTTTAGTTTCAGTTATCCCAGTATACTTCAGCTCTCCCTCCCTCTGTATTTATCTTAATTACTTAAATTTTACTGATACATGTTCTTGTCCAAGATCCCTCCAACTTTCAGCTTGTTTTCCCTTCCTTCCTTCTGTAAAGAATTTTGGGAATCCCATACTTCCAGATTAATTGGAAGTAAGTTGCCCAGTTCCATTAACCATTTCCATGAGAACTCAGTACATGGGAAGGGACTGAATGAAACATACTTAGAAGATAATCGTGTGGGATAGAAAGCCAGTTATTGGTAATGTTCTTGGCAGTGTTCGCCAGTGTGCCAAACTTAGTCTTTGGCAAGCCAGTAAGTGGTTTTCCTGCCAAAACTTGTGACTTACCATAAGTAGTAACATAATTGTGTATAAATCCATTCACTGAAATGACTCTACTTTTAGGATGTTGTTTTGGTGCTCAGTTACATAGAACTATGTTACACAGAATTGTGGTTAGATGACTTTATATGAAGTGACTTTTTTTTTTTTTTAACATTTTTAATGTTTATTTTTGAGAGGGGAGAGAGAGAGAGAGAAAGAGAGAGAGAGAGAGAGCGCGAGCGAGCAGGGGAATGACAGAGAGAGAGAGGGAGAAACAGAATCCAAAGCAGGCTCCAGGTTCTGAGCTATCAGCCTAGAGCCTGACATGGGGCTTGAACTCCCGAACCACGAGATCATGACCTGAGCCAAAGTCAGACGCTCAACTGACTGAGCCACCCGGGTGCCCCTATATGAAGTGTCTTTGTTGAGGAGTGTTTGCCTTATCTTTTTCAGATTGGTCATACTGTTTGTGCCTTTTAGGAATTTTACCACATGTGAATTTTAGGATATTCTTTTTCTGACTGTCATATGACTTATTTAACTTCAAAGGTAAAAAAAAGTAAAGGTTTATTAAGTATTTATAGAAAGTGTTTATACTTCATAATTACGCTTGAAAATTGTGCCTCTGGAGCTTGGTTATATTGTATGTGCTTGAATATTAGATTTGATTATAATGATGAAATTAATTGCTCAGTCACATATAACAGAGGCATGTTCCTTAATGAAGAAGAGTGAAAAAGCTTTGAACTGCACCTTTAGCAATCTTAAAAAAAACAAAAAACAAAACAAAGCTAGAGACCCAGTCAACATGGCAGAGAAGTAGAGGGACCCAAGTTCCCTCGTCCCTCAAACACAGCAGTGTTGAGGCCAGAGGACTTGGAATTCCAAGAGTCTGGGTTGCATAGTGACAGAGATGTCTCCAGGGGCCCATGGGTTCAACTTGGCAGGCCATAGGTGGGTGATTGTGAACTGGGAGAGATAAAATAGGGTGGCATAGGCATGGAGGAGAGGGAGCCCCTTCTGTTTGTCTCTCGACAAAAGGGAGAGAAAGAGAGGCTGTTGAATGTAGGACTGTATTTGGACAAGAGAAAAACCATGGACTGGGGATTGGAAAAAATGGAGAAAAATCAATTTCTGACTGCAGGCCTTTCTCTGAACTGGGGCCGCTGACCTGTTTGTGCACCTGGGGAGGAGGGGAGCCAGCCCCGGGCTCGGTAAGTAGCTCAGAGGTGCAGTCTGGAATGGGAGACAAAGACTGCCTGTGCCCGCCAGCCAGAGGCCATTTATTGGTGAGGTGGAACGGCACTTGCCAGAGGAACCGGAAGTGTGGATCAGGATCCTTTAAGACGTGGGGTATGAATCCCAGCTGAGCACCTGGCAGGTGAGGGAGACTGGAGCAGGACAAATGCCTTGCTGGTGCCTGCACTGCACTGCAAGGATGGCCTAAACAGAGTGGTTTGGGACATGCACACAGGGAGGAGAGACTAGGGTATGGCCATTTTTCTCCCTATCACCAACAAGGTAGGGCTTCAGGGAATGGACAAGGTGACACTCACCTATACCAAACTATGCCCCTCTGTGTCTGGTAACTGTGTATCTACCAGAGGAAGATTGACACTGATGGAACCAAACAGTCCTTCCTCCAGACCAGTGCAGGCATGGGTTACAAGGCACCAGCGGTTTTGCATTTTCTGATTTAATTCTTGGTCAATTCTTATTGTGTGTGTGTGTGTGTGTGTGTGTGTGTGTGTGTGTGTGTATTTTTTTTTTTTTTCTCTTCCTCCTATTCTCTAGTCTGGTTATTCTGGTTGTTGGTTTGTTTAAGCAGACATATTTAATCTATTCTTTTTACACCTCTTCTGTATCTCCTTCTTTAGTTTCCTCTCTCTCTCTCTCTCTCTCTCTCTGGATTAAGCTGTATAGTTTCTCTGCCTGGTCACTTATCTCTCCTCTCCTCTCTTTACCACCCCTGTCATTGCCCTCTTTGCTAGGGATATGGCTTCTTCCACCTCCACCCCCTTTATAAAAAATTTTTTTTCTAGGGTTACTTCAGCAAACAAATCAGAGAACACCTGGTGGAAGGTCAAAGCCACCACTACAAGTAGGCAGATAAAGCAACCAGAGTCACAACAACAGAGAGCACATAACACTCCAGAAACACCTTCTGAAGGGCTGGGCACTGGACAGCATATGACTCCTTTTCAATACAGTAGTGCTCACAGGTGCAGGACACATAACAAGCTATTAAAACACATAAGGGACAGAAAACTAGTCAAAATAACAAAATGGAATAATTCTCCTCAAAAGAAATTCCAGGAAGAAATGACAGAGAATTGCTCAAAACATATGTAAACAATATATCTGATCAAGATTTTAGAAAAATAGTCATAAGATTAATCACTGGGCTTGAAAAAAATAAGATAGCAGAGAATCTATTGCTGGGGAGATCAAAGAACTAAAAAGTCACAACGAGTTCAATGCTGCAAATGGGTACAAAATAAACTAGATGCAGGGACAGCAAGGATGGAAAAGGCAGAGGGGAGATTAAGTGAAATAGAAGATAAAATTATGGAAAATGATGAGGCCAAGAAAGAGACATAAGAAAATACTAGACCATGAGGAGAGAATTAGAGAACTAAGTGATTCAATGAACCGTAATAATGTCCATATCATAGGAGTTCCAGAAGAAGAAGAGAGGGAGAAAGGGGCAGAAGTTTTACCTGAACAGATTATAGCTGAGAACTTCCCTAATCTGGGGAAGGAAGCAGACATCCAAATTCAGGAGGCACAGAGAACTCCCTTCAGATCTAACAGGAATAGGTTTTCTCCCTGGCATATCGTAGTGAAACTGGCAAAATACAAAGATAAAGAGAGAGTTCCGAAAGCAGCTAGGGACAAACAGGCCTTAACCCAGAATGGTAGACACATAAGGGTAGTAGCAGACCTGTCCACTGAAAATTGGCAGGCCAGAGGGAGTGGCAGGAAATATTCAATGTGCTGAAAAGGAAAAATATGCAGCCAAGAATCCTTTATCCAGCAAAGCTGTCATTCAGAATAGAAAGAGAGATAAAGGCTTTCCCAGGCAAAAACTGAAGGAGTTCATGACCACTAAACCAGCCCTACAAGAGATCCTATGGGGGACACTGAGTGGAATGCTGCAAAGATGACAAAGGACCAGAGAAATCACCACAAGAAGGAAACCTACAGATAACACAATGACACCAAATCCATATCTTTCAATAATCATGCTGAATGTAAATGGACTAAATGCTCCAATCAAAAGACATAAGGTATCAGAATATATAAGAAAACAAGACCCATTAATATGTTGTCTACAAGAAATCCATTTTAAATCTGAGAACACCTTCAGATTGAAACTGAGGGGATGGAGAAGCATCTATCATGATACTGGAAGTTAAAAGAAAGCTGGAATAGCCATACTTATATCAGAAAAACTAGATTTTAAACTAAAGGCTGTAACAAGAGATGAAGAAGAGCATTATATCATAATTATGGGGTCTGTCCACCAAGAACTAACAGTTATAAAGGTTTATGCCCCCAATTCGGAAGTGTCCAAATATATAAATCAATTAATCACAAACATAAGCAATCTTACTGAAAGGAATATGGTAATTGCTGGGGACTTTAATACTTCACTTAAAGCAATGGAAAGATCATCTAGGCAGAAAATCAATAGAGAAACAATGGCCCTGAATGATACACTGGACCAGATGGACTTGACATATATATTCAGAACTTTTCATCCAAAAGCAGTGGATTCTTTTTGAGTGCACATGGAACATTATCCAAGATAGATCACATACTGGGGCACAAAACAGCCCTCAATAAATATAAAAGAATTGAGATTATACCATGCATATTTTCAGATCACAATGCTATGAAACTTGAAATCAACCACAAGAAAAAGTTTGGAAAACCTCTAAAAGCATGGAGGTTAATGAACATCCTACTAAAGAATGAATGGGTCAACCAGGCAATTAAGAAATTAAAAAATATATGGAAACAAATGAAAATGAAAGCACAACAATCCAAGCCCTTTGGGATGCAGCAAAGGCAATCCTAAAAAGAAAATACATTGCAATACAGGCCTATCTCAAGAAATAAGAAAAATCCCAAATACAGAATCTAACAGCAAACTTAGAGGACCTAGAAACAGAACATCAAATAAACCCCAAGGCCAGCTGAAGAAGAGAAATAATAAAGATTAGAACAGAAATAAACAATACAGAATCCAAGAAAAAAAAAAACAAAACCAAAAACAGTAGAACAAATCAATGAATCTAAGAGATGGTTTTTGGAAAAAATAAACAAAATTGATAAACCCCTAGCCAGACTTCTCAAGATTTTCTTCTTGAGAAGAGACCAAATAGATAACATCACAAATGATAAAGGACAGATCACAACCAAACCCTCAGAAATACAAGCAATTATCAGAGAATACTATGAAAAATTATATGCCAACAAACTGGACAACCTGGAAGAAATGGACAAATTCCTAGGTACCCACACACTACCAAAACTCAAATGGGAAGAAATAGAAAATATGAACAGATGCATAAGAAGAAATTGAATTGGTTATAAAAATCTCCCAACAAATAAGAGTCCTGGGCCAGGTGGCTTTCCAGGGGAATTCTACCAGACATTTAAAGCAGAGTTAATACCTATCCTTCTCAAGCTGTTCCAAAAAATAGAAATGGAAGTAAAGTTTCCAGACTCATTCTGTGAAGCCAACATTACCTTGATTCCCAAACCAGAGACTCCACTAAAAAGGAGCATTACAGGCCAATATCCCTGATTAACATGGATGTAAAAATTCTCAACAAGATACTAGCAAATCGAATTCAACAGTATATTAAAATAATTATTCACCATGACCAAGTGGGATTCATTCCTGGGTTGCAGGGCTGGTCCAATATTCACAAATCAAACAATCAATCAATGCGATACATCACATTAATAGAAGAAAGGATAAGAACCATATGATCCTGTCAATAGATGCAGAAAAAGCATTTGACAAAATACGGTATCCTTTCTTAATAAAAACCCTCAAGAAAGTTGGGATAGAATGAACATACCTAAACATAAAAGCCATATATGAAAAGCCCAGAGTTAATATCCTCCTCAATGGGGAAAAACTGAGAGCTTTCTCCCTGAGATCAGGAACACGACGGGGATGTCCACTGTCACCATTTTGTTAACATAGTGTTGGAAATCCTGGCTTCAGCAATCAGACAACAAAATGAAATAAAAGGCATCTAAATTGGCAAAGAAGTCAAACTTTCACTTTTCACAGATGACATGATACTCTACATGGAAAGCCTGAAAGACTCCATCAAAAAGCTGCTAGAACTGATACATGAATTCAGCAAAGTTGCAGGATACAAAATCAATATACAGAAATCTGTTGCATTTCTATACACCAGTAATGAAACAACAGAAAGAGAAATAAGAAATGGATCCCATTCACAATTGCACCAAGAACCATAAAATACCTAGGAATAAACCTAACCAAAGATGTAAAAGATCTGTATGCTGAAAACTATAGAAAACTTACAAAGGAAATGGAAGAAGACACAAAGAAATGGAAAAATACTCCATGCTCATGGATTGGAACAACAAATATTGTCAAAATGTCAATACTATCCAAAGCAATCTACATTCGATACAGTCCCAATCAAAATTGCATCAGCATTCTTCTTGAAACTAGAATAATCTTAAAATTTGTATGGAACTACAAAAGACCCTGAATAGCCAAAGTAATGCTGAAAAAGAAAACCAATTGGGGAGTGCGGTTTGGGAAATCTGGAGCCTAGGAGGCGAAGACCTGAAGGATCTCCAGACTGGCTGCACACCTAATTCTGACATTTTACCTCAGCTAAAAGTGTGAGGAAAACTTGGAAAAGTCTGATCGTTGTGAAATCTACAGATGCTGGCATTGACAGAGAACGTGGCCCGGCACCCTCCGTGTAGTTGGGAGTGTATCTCTCTTGTGTTTGTGTCACCGGTGTCTGGCACTTATAAGGCTCTTGATTAATGTTCATTGGTGGGAGAAGTAAATCTCTCTTAGGGGGCGATGTGCCCTGTGCATGGGGGAGAATGGCCCTCATTTTTTGGGCTCCTCTCAGCTTTGCCGATGAAGGTTGGGAAAGTCATGGTACAAGCTCTCCCTGGGCCTAGAGGAGGCAGTCCCTTGATCACTTGTGAAGAGCCATGCTGCTTCCAACCACCTGATCCCATCCCTTTACCTGGCTCTGGTCTCTTCTGAATAAAGAGATTGGGGGAGAGGGGTGCAGAGCAAGGACATACAAATGTTTAAGTGAATGTTTAAAGACAACTAATATTTCATCAGATGCCCACTATGTGGAGCCAAGGACCTTCCCTTTTTGCCATATAATCTTAATCTTCAAACCTGGCTCTACACTGAGGACACCACTTCACCTGTAGCTCTTTTGAGAAGAGGTTGTCTATATTTCCACAGTTTACATATCCCAGGGTGAAGTTTTGGGGCCAGCAATCTTCCTTGACCCTTAGTGCTGCCCCTTCTATACCATTAACTTGCTACCCTCTAAAAAAAGAAAGAAAGAAAGAAAGAAAGAAAGAAAGAAAGAAAGAAAGAAGAAAGAAAGAAAAAAAGAAAGAAAGAAAGAAAGAAAGAAAGAAAGAAAGAAAGAAAGAAAGAAAGAAAACCAAAGCAGGCATCACAATCCTGGACTTAAGCCTTTACTACAAAGCTGTAATCATAAAGACAATGATACTGGAATAAAAACAGACACATAGATCAATGGAATAGAGTAGAGAACCCAGAATTGGACCCACAAATGTATGGCCAACTAATCTTTGACAAAGCAGGAAAGAGTATCCAATGGAAAGAAGATAGTCTCTTTAGCAAATCGTGCTGGGAGAGCTGGACAGCAACATGCAGAAGAATGAAACTAAACTACTTTGTTACATCATATACATAAATAAATTCAAAATGGATAAAAGACCTAAATGTGAGACAGGAAACCATCAAAACCCTAGAGGAGAAAGCAGGCAACAATCTCTTTTACCTCAGCCACAGGAATTTCTTGCTCAACACATCTCTGAAGTCAAGGAAAATAAAAGCAAAAATGAACTATTGGGACCTCATCAAGATAAAAAGCTTCTGCACTGCAAAGGAAACAATCAACAAAACTAAAAGGCAGCTGATGGAATGGGAAAAGATATGTGCAGATGACATATTGGATGAAGGGTTAGTATTCAAAACTGTAAGGAATTTACCAAACTCAACACCCAAAAAACAAATAATCCAGTGAAAAAATGGGCAGAAGGCATGAATAGACACTTTTCCAAAGAAGCCATCCAGATGGCCAACAGACACATGAAAAGATGCTCAATGTCACTCATCATCAGGGAAATACAAATCAAAACCACATTGAGATACCACCTCACATTGGTCAGAGTGGCTAAAATTAACAACTCAGAAAAGAACAGATGCTGGCGAGGATGTGGAGAAATGGGAACCCTCTTATATTGTTGGTGGGAAAGCAAACTAGTGTAGCTGCTCTGGAAAAGCAGTGTGGAGGTTCCTCAAAAATGTAAAAATAGAAGTACCCTATGACCCAGCAATAGCACTACTAGGAATTTATCCAAAGGATACAGGAGTGCTGACTCATGGGGCACATGTACCCCAATGTTCATAGCAGCGCTTTCAACAACACCCAAATTATGGAAGGAGCCCAAATGTCCATCAACTGATGGGTGGATAAAAATGATGTGATTTATACATACAATGGAATACTACTTGGCAATGAGAAAGAATGAAATTCTGTCATTTGCAGCAACGTGGTTGGAACTGGAGGGTATTATGCTAAGTGAAATAAGTCAGTTAGAGAAAGACAGATATCATATAGTTTCACTCATATGTAGAACTTGAGACACTTAACAGAAGACCATGGGGGACTGGAGGGGGAAAAATAGTTTCATCAGAGAGGGAGGCAAATCGTAAGAGATTCTTAAATACAGAGAACAAACTGAGGTTTTATGGGGGCTCACGTGGGAGAGGGAAAAATGGGTGATGGGCGTTGAGGAGGGCACTTGTTGGGATGAACAGTCGGTAATGTATGTAAGTGATGAATCATGGGAATCTACCCCCAAAACTAAAAGCATACTGTATACACTGTATGTTAGCCAACTTGACAATAAGTTATATTAAAAAAAAAAAAGATACTTGTTAAAGGCAAACTTCACTTATTCACAAATTTCACTTAACACAATGTTATGGAAAAAAGAAAAACCCTATTATTTTAATATGATTTACTCTGTTCCTTAGAAGAGTACTGTCTTTTTAGAACTTTTCACAAAATCACTTGGTTTTCCAGTATTCCTTTCATAAACTGTATGTTTATATTTGTTGTTTATAATTTATTTGTACATATTTTTATTTATTTTTTCTTAATGTTTATTTTTGAGAGAGAGAGAGAGAGGGGCAGAGTGTGAGTGGGGGAGGGGCAGAGAGAGAGGGAGACACAATCTGAAGCAGGCTCCAGGCTCCTAGCTGTCAGCACAGAGCCTGATGCAGGGCTCGAACCCATGAACTGAGCTATTCAGGCAGCCCTACATTTGTTCTTTAAAAATGATGAACTGGAGGGGCGCCTGGGTGGCGCAGTCGGTTAAGCGTCCGACTTCAGCCAGGTCACGATCTCGCGGTCCGTGGGTTCGAGCCCCGCGTCAGGCTCTGGGCTGATGGCTCAGAGCCTGGAGCCTGTTTCCGATTCTGTGTCTCCCTCTCTCTCTGCCCCTCCCCCGTTCATGCTCTGTCTCTCTCTGTCCCAAAAATAAATAAACGTTGAAAAAAAATATATTAAAAATGATGAACTGGAATTTTACAGATATGTGTAGGCCATTGTAAGATTTTTTTGTTGACCAATGTTGAAAAGCTAAGCTTTTTATTTTAGCTTAAAGTGGAATCTCTTAAAATTTAATCTTGATTGCAAGAGACCTGCCAGGGTGGCATGTATTCCTGTTGGAGTGAATTGGAGTGAACCAAGTCCAGGAGAAAGAATGAGAACCACAGTTTGTCAGGAATTGCTTGTGGGCTAGCAAGTGAGCCTACTGCAGTTTCTCGGGTGAGGGCCTAAGACTGGATCCTTCTGGATCAGAGACAAAGGACTTTATTATTTATCCACAGGAGGCAGGATGAGCTTCATGTTTGCAGCACTTCTGTTTGCATCAGATTCTCCTGCCCGCCTCAGGTTTGTGGAGGCAAAAAGGTGGTAGGTTTAGGTAGATGTGGCAAATGCAGTGGGTATCATGCCTCACAGTTGAGAAACCCTAAGGTTTTGGGACCCTAATCTTTTATAAGGGGGCTGCTGGAAAATTTGACCAACCTTTGCTTGGGAGGGAGACATTATTTTTCTAGATAGCAAACAGGTCTTCCCTTTGCTCCAGAGATAGGAGACAATATGTTCATCTTAAAAGGCTATCTACTTTACAAATACCCTTGAAACGATAGGATTGAACGAAAGCTGTCAGTGGGTCTGCTCATAAGACATACGGAAACAGGTGAGATGCATGGAGAACTGTTTCCCAATACCTTTTACTCTGTGAATTGAAACTTACCAGTTTGACAACTTAGAGATGTTTTCTCCTTATTTCTCCATGCATCTCCATGAGAAGCTTGAATTTTATTTTGGATCCCCCTTTCTTTTACCATTTTTACTTGAGGAACAAAATCATAAGACTTGGACTTTGGTGCTTAGTGTAGGCTGGGTAAATGTGCATTGCCCCTGGGGAATGTAATTTATTTTTTGTTTCATGTATAGTAGTGGGTAGTATGGTGAAACATTGGATAAACTTAATCTGGTAGATTCGTCTCTGTTGGCCTGAAGAACCCCAACTCAGAAGAACATTTTTCCAACTATGAAGAGCTCACATCCATACTTCTACTGACTATGATCCCAACTGGATAATTCTAACTCATTTAGCTTAGAACCTCCTTTTCCTCATTGCGCCCCTATGTGAACACATGCCATCATTCGTTATTATTTACTCACTGAGTGAAAGTAAACTTCTTTCATTGATTTTAATGCTTTTTCTTGCTTTGTTTTAAAATCATACCTAATTTAAACTTTCAGCTTCACCTTGAGATTACTCCTATCAATTATGAGAATGTTTAGCTAGTGCCTACCATGTGATAATAGGCCCTGTCCTCAGGGTAAGAAACTGTAGGTCTTTTCAGATTTTCTTAAAGTTTCCCTGAGTCTTGTTTTGATTTTTATGAGTTTTGATGTTATCATCAGAATGTATTGTAGCAACTTTCATGTTTGTTAAAGAATATGATTTTTGCGCTCAAGGATTGCATTTTTCTAAGTCAGGCCTTGTAGAACTGTTTAGCAAGATCAAAGTTTTTTGGTGTGGTTTACCATTGCAAATTGCTAATGTGCATGTAACTTTGGTTCACTCCTATATTAGTTATAAGGACTTATATTTGTATATTAATTTGTTATTTTCAGAGAATTAAAAAATTGCTTCCATTGTTCTTAATAGTATTCTGTGAGGCAGGCAGGGCAGGTATTACTGTCATTTTACAGTTGTGGTGACTAAGACCTAAGAGTGATCAAATGACTTGTCAGTGTCTTGGGGCTAGTGATTGTCAGTCATAATAACTCCAGGCTTTTTGTCTCTGTCTTTCAGATATTTACAGTCTACTAGATTAAGTTAATGTAATTTTCTTCTATTTTCTGTCACCAATGTTTTACTGTAGTCTGGTATTTTTCTTTACTGTTCCATAAACAGACTGTGATAGGTAGGGTAGTAATGCTCCCTACCCCCACCGCAAGATGTCCACATCTTAATTCCTGGGTCCTGTGAATATGTTACTTATGGTAAAATGGACTTTGCGGGTATAGTTAAATTAAGGGTCTTGAGATGGGAAGATTATCCTGAATTATCTGCATGGGTCTAATATAATCATGAGGGGTCTTTAAATGGGATGGAAGGGAACAGAAGTGTCAGGAACAGAAAGATGGCATTGTGAGAAAGACTTGACTGGCCATTGCTGGCTTTGAATGAGCCATAAGCCAAGAAATGTGTGTAGCCTCCTGAAATGGAAAGACAAGGGAATGGATTCTCCCTAGAGCCTCCAGAAAGGAACTAAGCCTTGTGGGCCCTTTAAGGTCCACATCAGACTTCTGACTTGCTGAATTGTAAGATAGTAAATGTATGTTAAGCCATGAGCTTGATGGTAGTTGGTTATACCAGCAATAAGGAACTAGTACACAAATCATGTGTTTGTCCATCCTTTTCACTTACTGAGAATTCTCTTTTCTGTCTCACTTTTGCCTATTTATGTCTCCTCAAACCCTCCCTTCATGTTCCAGCCCTTATTCATTTACATCATCTTGGAATCTTTTTTGTATTTCTAACTATCCAACAAATACATATATGTGTGTGTGGGTATATATACATATATATTTACAAAATATATGTATATTTACAAAAATGTGTATATATATTTACAAAAATATGTATTTTATTGTTTCAAGTTTTTATATATAGTCTAGCATATAGTGTAATATTAGTTTCAGGAGTAGAATTTAGTGATTCGTCACTTAATATAACACCCAGTGCTTATCACAAGTGCCCCTCCTTAATACCCATCACCCATTTTGCATATTCCTCTGCCCACTTCCCCTTGAGGAAACCTCAGTTTGTTCTTTATAGTCAGGAGTTTGTTTTATGGTTTGGCTCTCTGTCTGTTTTTCCCCCCTAAGTTCATCTGTTTTGTTTTTTAATTTCCACATATGAAATCATATGGTATTTGTCTTTCTCTGATTGACTTATTTTGCTTAGCATAATACGTTGTGGCTCTATCTACGTTGCAAATGACAAGATTTCATTCTTTTTTATGTCTGAGTTATATTCTATTATACACACACACACACACACACACACACACACACACACACCCCACCTCTTCTTTATCCATTCATCAGTCGATGACATTTGGGCTCTTTCCATAATTTGGCTATTATTGATAATATTGCTATAAATGTCAGAGTACTTATGTCCCTTAGAATCAGTATTTTTGTATCCTTTGGGTAAATATCTACTAGTGCAACTGCTGGATTATAGGGTAGTTCTATTTTAACTTTTTTTTTTTTTGAGGAACCTCCATACTGTTTTCCAGAGTGGCTACACCAGACTGCATTCCCACCAACAGAGTAAGAGGGTTCCCCTTTCTCCACATCCTCACCAACACCTGTTTCTTCCTGTGTTGTTAATTTTAGCCATTTGGACAGGTGTGAAGTGATATCTCATTGTAGTTTTGATTTGTGTTTCCCTAATGATGAGTGACGTTGATCATCTTTTCATGTGTTTGTTAGCCATCTGGATGTCTTCTTTGGAAAAATGTCTATTCATGTCTTCTGCCCATTTCTTCACTGGATTATTTGTTTTTTCGGTGTAGAGTTTGGTAAGTTTTTTATAGATTTTTTGATATTAACCCTTTATCAGATAGTTTATTTGCAAATATCTTCTCCCATTCTGAAAGATGCCTTTTAGCTTTGTTGATTGTTTCCTTCACCGCACAGAAACCTTTTATCTTGATTAAGTTCCAATAGTTAATTTTTGCTTTTGTTTCCCTTGCCTTCAGTGACATGTCTAGTAAGAAGTTGCTCTGGCTGAGGTCAGAGAGGTTGCTGCCTGCATTCTCCTGTAGGATTTTGATGGTTTCCTTTCTCACATTTAGGTATTTCATCCATTTTGAATTTATTTTGTGTATGGTTTAAGAAAGTGGTCTAGTTTCATTCTTTTGCATATTGTTCTCCAGTTTTCTCAACACAATTTGAGGACACTTTTTTCTATTGGATATTTTTTCCTGCTTTGTTGAAGCTTAGTTGACCATATAGCTGTGGGTCCATTTCTGGGTTTTCCATTCTGTTCTATTGATCTATGTGTCTGCTTTTGTGCCAGGACCATATTGTCTTGATGACTACAGCTTTGTAATATAGCTTGAAATCTGGAATTGTGATGCCTCCACCTTTGCTTTTCTTTTTCATGATTGCTTTGGCTATTTGGGGTCTTTATCATTTCATCCATATTTTAGGATTGTTTGCTCTAGCTCTGTGAAAAATTCTTGTGGTATTTTGAAAGGATTGAATTAAATGTGTCAATTGCTTTGGGTAGTACAGACATTTTAACAATATTGCTCTGCCAATCCATGAACATGGAATGTTTTTCCATTTCTCTGTGTCCTCTTCAATTTCTTTTATAAGTTCTGTAGTTTTAAGAGTACAGATCTTCTACCCCTTTGGTTAGGTTTATTCCTAGGTATCTTATTGTTTTTGGTGCAGTTGTAAATGGGATCAATTCCTTGATTTCTCTTTCTGCTGCTTCATTATTGGTGTATAGAAATGCAAGATTTCTATACATTGATCTTGTATCTTGCAACATTACTGAATTCATGTATTAGTTCAAGCAATTTTTTGGTGGAGTCTTTTGAGTTTACATAGAGTGTCATGTTGTCTTCAAATAGTGAAAGTTTGACTTCTTCCTTGCCGATTTGGATGCTTTTTGTTTCTTTTTGTTGTTTGATTGCTGAGGCCAGGACTTCCAGTACTGTGTTAAATAACAATGGTGAGAGTGGACATCCCTGTCTTGTTCCTGCAACAAATATTTTTGAGTGTCTTCTGGTAAGTAAGATATTCCTTCTTTTGGAATTAAGGAGAGTACAAGATGTCCCTGTTTTTGAGGAGCTTAGTCTAACAAGAAGCATTAATGTGTCATTTCAGGAAATGTTTATTCAGTGCTGAGCTTTGTGGTACCAATATGCTCCTAATGATAAAGCTGTCTGTCATCATCATCATTATTGTTATTTAAAAACAGAATTCTCCTTTGTTGGCTTCAAGGATGCAAGTGGCCATGTTGGCAGGGAGTTGGCGAGTAGCTGAGGGTAGTCTCTGGGTGACAGCAAGCAAGAAATCTAAAGCCTTAGATCCTAAAATTCTGCCAAAAAATGGAGCAGATCCTTAGATCCACTCAGGCTTTAGATGGGACTGACACGTGGCTTGTAACCTTGTTGGAGGACCCAACTAAGTGTGCCAGGCTTTAGACCCATAGAAAATGTCAACTAATAAATATGTGGTGCTTTAAGTAAGCCTCTGAATTTGTGGTAATATTGTTATGCAGCAATAGATAACTAATATGAGGAGAACTAACATACTGCCACAGCAAATGCAGAAATAGCTGTAAGATAGGGTATTGTAAAGGCCACAGTAGCAGTGTAAATAGGTGTTTTGCTTATCCAGGGGACATGACTATGGTTGATGAAATAAAGGAGAGCCTCATTGAGGAGGTGCCTCTGAACTGTACTCTACAAGATGGCAGGACTTTGAGAGGATAGACTTTTCTGGGCAGACAGGCATGACCAGAGGTATGGGGAAGAATGCATAAAGCTTGTTTCAGGGATGTTAATCACATTATTTGACTGACATGTAGAGGTGATGTGAAAATAGTGGAAGATAGTCTACTAAGATTGGATGGATGAGATTATGATGAGCTTTGTAGGTTAGACCCTAGGATTTGAGCTTCATCCATTAAGTGGTAAGAAGTCATCAAAAGTTTTTGTTTTTGTTTTTAAGAAAGAGTGTGAGAGGGGCAGAGAGAGAGGGAGGCACAGAATCCGAAGCAGGCTCTAGGCTCTGAGCTGTCAGCACAGAGCCTGATGTGGGGCTCGAACTCGCAAACTGTGAGATCGTGACCTGAGCCGAAGTCGGATGCTTAACCGACTGAGCCACCCAGGCGCCCCTCATCAAAAGTTTTTGGATAGAGAAGTGGTATGACAGAAGTTGTTTTAGGATATTGATTGGGGGAGGAGGTGGTAGACAAAATAGTTTGAAAGGTAGCTAGAGGAAGAAGGACTACTTTTTTTTCTTATTACAGGTGTGGGGAGGTAAGAATCTGAACTAAAGTGATAGTTATTCATTCACTTAAGAAATACTTACTGAACACTTAAAATGAGACAAGCATGCAAAGATAGGAAGGAAACAGTGAGAAGGATTGTGAAAGGAGAATCAAAGAACTTAGCTACTGATTGAATTGTTGGATTGGGGGGGACCAGGGCAGAAGCCTTTGTTTCTGTAGTTGATGCCAATGACATTCAATTTAGTCACTTCCTTGTCCCTAGCACAGTGCCTGGAACATCATGGGCTCTCAGTAAACATTTATTGAGTGATGTCTGGAGTTAATATCTCCTTTGTAAAAGTCCTGGATGAAATATTTACTGCATAAAAAGAGCACTGGGAATGTAGGAGTGTAAAGTTTCACTGAACACAGCCACATCTATTTCTTTACTACTATCTATTCTATGCTTCCACATAGAATTGAATAGCTGCAGTAGAGACTGGCTTGCAAGACGTTTACTATCTGACTTTGTCCCGAAAAAGTTTGTCAACCTTTGTTGTAGTTATCCTCTTAGAATGGTCAGTTGAATTGCTATGGTTATAGATATGGTCTCTCCAAATGGGAGAGCAAGGAGATGGATGGATGAGGAAATGTTTACACTTCAGGATTAGAAGAGGGGGAAGAGGTAGTGAGGGAGAGAGAACAGAGAACAGGGTACAGGTTAAAAGGATGTAACTGAGGAAAGGACAGAGGTGTTTGTTATTGTTGCTAAAACACAGATAATCATAAAATTTATCATTAGTGACATTCACTACATTCATAATGCTGTGCAACCATTACCACTATCTAGTTTTGGAACATTTTTAGCACCCCAGAAGGACACTCCATACTCTTAAGTATTCACTTCCCCTTCTACAGGCCTGAATTCAGTCTCTATGGATTTCCCTATTCTGGATATTGCAAATTAATGGATCATACACCACGTGACCTTTTGTATTTGGCTTCTTTGACTTGGTATAGTATTTTCACAGTTCATGTTGTAGCATGTATCAGAATGTCATTCCTTTTTATGGTTGGGTAATATTCCATTATATGGATATACTATATATTGTTTATGCATTCATCTAGGACATTTGGACTATTTTCACCTTTTGGATTATGCAAATAATGCCATAATGAACATTCATGTACAAGATCTGTTTAGACACCTGTTTTCAATTCTCTTGGGTATATTTCCTAGAGTGGAATTGCAGAGCTGAATTTTGAATAAGGAGGCTTAGTATTGAAAACACTCCAAGGGAGGTCAGGAAGAAATTAGAGCTGAGAAAGGGCTTTTTTATTTTAGTAACAAGAAGTCGTTAGGCAATTTTCAGTAGAGGTAAGAAGGGAGCAGCAATCACATTGCATAGTTACTCCAAGGCAGGGCCAAGGGTGGGAGACTGCAGGTGTAGGTTACAAGTTTGTAAGATTTGGCTGAGAAGAACCAGAAATAGTTTCTTATCTATTGAAGGCATCAGGTTAGTGAAGGTTTTTGTTTTTCCTGATAGAATGGAAACATGTTCTTTTCAGAGTGGAGCCAGTGGAGGAAAAGAGAATGTGGTTATGGAAGAGGCTAAAGCAGGGAGGGTGACAGGCACAGACAGGCCTGACAGGTAAGAGCACGTAGCCCTGCACAGGGTGCTTGTGGTGCCAAGGCTGCCATCTCTGCCTGTAGCAGTCTTGTGGGACATATTCTGCAATGTGATTTTTGGTGGTGTTGCTGGCTGTGAAGCAAGCTTCTTTGGTCTGTGCAATAGCTTTAATAAATTTGTGATTTAATAAATTCAATAAATTTATGATTTGGTTGGCTGCAGAATGGTTTATTTGTATGGTGTGCCAGTAAGATCCACAAATGATTCCAGAGTGGGAAGTGATAGTATATGTTCGTGGGTGAGGTGTGGACAGAGAGATACCAACCATGTTTTGAAGGCTCATAAGAACACAAGAGTGCATGTGAGTAGATCACACCAGTGAGGTCGCTGTGGTTTGATTAGGGTGGTATAAGTACATTTCCTGGTGAAAAGTGCTGAGAAGCAAAGAGAATGTGGTGATTTGTGTTTCAGAAGTGGCATCAGGAATTGGGGGTAGGGTTTTCTTGCTGTACTTTTTTGTACCTAGAGGAATGAGTGAGTAAAGTTCTGAATGTCAGCAGCTCCCAGATTTTAAGATTTCATAGACTGATAAAAATTTGTGATTGATATATGGTTTTTATTTTGGGATAGTAAGAACCTCAAGAATAGCAAATTCCTACTGGGCATCAGTCATTTAAGTAAAAAAAGACATTTTACACACTAAAATGTAAGAAGGATATACTATCAGAATAAAGAACAATCACCAATTTATATATTTTTGGCTATGTGACCTACTTTAGTATGATAATCTTTCTTATTTTGTCAAAGAAAGGGTTAAAAATGTGTCATGGATTAGCATTAGTCTATTGACTGCATTTGGGAATCACCATTGAATATTGTTTTATTAAAAAAAATTTATTCACTTCTCTGATTCTCAGAACTCATATATAAATTTCCTGGCTTGGGGTGACCATTTTCTTCTGGACTCCAAGATAGGCCATATGATCTCATGTCTATATGATCTAGAGTGGAACTGAATATTGGAAACTAGAGCTCTCTGGAAGAATTTGGAGTTACTGTACTTTATAATACTTTGTCCTTCCTGGTACCCGTAACTGAGCAGTAGTTAGTTGGTTCATTGAGATTTCCCTTTTTACCACTTTCTTTGGCATTCTGGGCAGCCTCCTTAGGCAGTTTTCCTACCTCATAAAGAATACCAGCAGCAGCTGGTAGTCAGGAGACCCCAGTTAATTGACCCTTACAGCTCTGTTTCTGCAGCTGTGCCTAGTCTTTGAGTGTGTGTGGAAGGAATATTCAAATTATTGTTGTGTTGTTTCAACTTTAACTTCGGAACCTGAAACTGAAATCAAGTTTTGTGTTGCTTCTGAGTGGTTTTTACTCTGTTTTGTGAGGTTAGTCAACCCTAGGTATACTGGGAAAAAAAGTATTGAGTGAATTTCTCAAGGGTGAGTGGAAAGATTTTTGGGGGTTGTTTTTGCAGGGAAGTGATAAAATACATAATGGATTTTTCAGAGAGTTTTGCTTTTCTACACTTAAATGTAAATCTTGAAATAGAGACATAGGAATTGGAACAGATATTGAACTGCCTCTATTATTTCTATTTTCTTCCAGTTTTTTGTGGCCTGTATTTTTTTTTATTTTATCCCTCCTCCATTTTTTTTTAATGTTCATTTATTTTTGACAAAGAGACAGAGACATAAGGAGACACAGAATATGAAGCCAACTCCAGGCTCTGAGCTGTCAGCACAGAGCCTGACATGGGGCTCGAACTCACAAACTGCGAGATCATGACCTGAGCCGAAGTCGGACACTCAACTGACTGAGCCACCCAGGCACCCCTCATCCAGTTTTCTATTTGACTAAGTTAGAAGGTTTTGAATTATTTTAACTTACATAGTATTTTTTTCTGTTGTCTTTTAATTTTTACTGATGTTTGAACATATGGATTTTAAACTATTTAAGCATAATCAAAAGTTTATATTATTGCCATACTGTTATTATTGGGATTTTGATTTTAATTGCTAAAAACAAGGAAATGTTTTAAAAGGAATTATTTTAAAAGGAATTCTTTTAAAAGCAAATCATTAGGATCCCAACTGGAAATCTTAGAAGATTCTCTATATAGGGCACAGTGGTTAGTGGAGGGCTTAGGGTTGGGTCCAGGAAATGTGAAATTACTACTCAGCTTTTTGAACAGTGCAGATCACTTAACCTTTATGGGCTTTGGTCTTTCTTCTCTTTAAATATACATTTCAGGAAATAGATGTAAATATACATATGGACTAAAAACATCTAAATTTACTTTTTGCTTTCCTAAGTTAAAATCTACAGCATGTGTAATGGAAACTAGAATGTAGTAGGACATTGACTAATGTGGATAATTTTAATGTTTGGGTTTGGCAAGGATTTTAGGAATTAGCCCACTGCAGGACCCCGTATACAGAGGAAGTCAGCGTTGGCTCTTCAGAGGCTTATTCCAGTGTCACAAAGGCTGTCATGGAAGAGGCAGCAGTGTTGCCCCCAAAGGCATTTTGGAAAGATGACCACAGTAAATGCAGGGGCAGAGGCTGTTCCTCAGGGCCCTGTAAAGGAATAAAGCCTTTTTTTCAGGGATGATTTTGGTAAAGCTCCCATTTCTGGTATCTTAGATCTGGCCTTGGAATTGAGAGAAATCTATTCCTAAAGGAAGAGGAGAGCCAGATGAACATGGGTTTGAATCCTGACTACAGTATTTACTGGGTGTCATGGGCACATTTCTGTGTCTCTCTGTACCATCCTTATCTGTGCGAAGAAATAATAAACCTACTTCTGAGTGCTATGAGGATTGAACTGTAAGAAAGTGCCTTGCACACTGGCATTCAGGAGATGGGAGCATCATTATCCTAGAGGATCATTTTGGTTTTTCCTGTGTGCCAGATGGGATTCAGGTAGTCCCTTATCTCCTGACACCTGATTGATGCTTCTCCCCCTACTTCCCTTTCCCCACACCCTCTGTAGCAGAGCCCTGTGGAGACACAGGAAGGGGTGGGTAGGAGTGAGGGGGGCCACTTGGCCATAGGCTTCAGAGACTCCTGCCACTCTTCTCTTCTCCTTGTCTCCTCCTCCCCTAATATACAAAGCTGTAGAGTTTTCCCCAGGAGCCTCTGGTTGCTATTGCTGCCAGGAACCTGGCTGGGCGGCCCCCCCCCCCCCCCGCCCCCGCTATTGTTGACTAAAGCCTCATTTTACCCTGTTTCTCAGACATCATACCTGGACCCCCGCATGATGAAGGTGTCAATGGAGAGCGTGGGGCAAGGAGGGAGCTCTGCAACACTGCCCAGTTCGAGCCAAGAAAGGCATTCTGTGTAGAAAAAGCATTATTAAGGTTACTCTTATTACTACATATTATGGGCTTCAGGACCAAAACTTGTGTTCAGCTGAGTGCTCTCCTGTGGTGAACTGGGTTTCATGTTTCACATAGCAAGTGTATTTTGGTAAGGATTTGTTAAAGCACAGCTTTTTGGCCAGTTAGTACTACCAGCCAAAAGCCCACCAGACAAGTTGAAACATGACTGCTGCAGAGCGGGGAAGGGCTGCTTTCTTGACTCTGCAACAAGTGGCTCCTTTCTCTTAAATTTAGTCTTTTTTTTTTTCCTCTGTTCAAGATGGCTTTGGTTTTTCTGCTCAGGGCACACATTTAACATGCAGGTGGAGAGGGGTTGGAGTAGACAATGAAGAAGCAGGGAGGGTTGTAAAGTAGAAGAGAAAGAGAAAGGCAGAAGGCCACAGAAGTGCTGAGAAGCATACAAAGGTGGTGGTAGCGTTTTAGTTCTGAGCCTCTTGACTTTTTAAGTCCTTTCCCACTGTGAATAGATCATTTAAAACAGTGATGAGATGTCATAAACATTTAATGCTGAGGGACATTCACGTTGACATAGCCTTGCTGTTTTCATCCAAGAAGACCCAAGGACTCTTTGACAGGTTTATTTAAATAGGTCTACAAACACATATATATCAATGAAAGAAGGTGTTACTTGAATGATGGTTTATGCAGAACAGTGTAGTTAGTTTCAATGAGGTAAGCATATGGCTATTCCCATATGCTTCTACACATCTGTATAGAATCTCTTACATCTTTTTTTTAATGTTAATTTATTTTGAGAGAGAGAGAAAGAAAGAAAGAAAGAAAGAAAGAAAGACAGACAATCCCAAGCAGGCTCCTTGCTGTCAGCATAGAGCCTGACTTGGGACTTGATCTCACTGAGATCATAACCTGAGCCAAAATCAAGAGTTAGCTGCGTAACCAACTGAGCCACCCATGCATCCCTAGAATCTCTTACATCTTAATGAAAGATGTTACTTAAAGGACATAACATACAGTGTAGTTTCGTCTTTTTGCTTATGTTGATTTATTTTTATTTTTTTACTGATTTTTTTCTCCAAGTTTTGTTTTGTTTTATTTCCAGCTACTGAACATATAGTGCAAATTAGGTTCAGGTGTAGCATTTAGTGATTCATCGCTAACATACCACACCTGGTGCTCATCACAAGAGTCCTCTCTTCAATACGCATCACCCATTTAACCCATCCCCTGCCCCCCACCCACCTTTTCTCCAGTAACCATTAGTTTGTTCTCTAGAGTTAAGAGTCTGTTTCCTGGTTTGCCTTTCTCCCCCCCCCCCCGCCCCGTTCATTTGTTTTATTTCTTAAAGTCCATGTATGACTGAAATCATAGATTAATACTCTCTAGCTCTATCCATGTTGTTGCAAATGGCAAGATTTCATTGTTTTATTCTGCCCTTTTCCTTTAGGAAGAGTTGCTGAATTGTTCCTCTGCTGCTAAGCCGGGTACATTTTATCTGTTTAGCTCTGGCATGTTTAATTTGCTGCTTTCTTCCCTTTTGTGTTGTGCTTCCCATTGTGGGTACTGCACAAGCTTAGGCCATGCACTTAGAAAGAGGGCAATGTCTTGGGTTTCACTGAGGTATGAGAGTGTGTAGATTTCCTAAGTTGCCTGGAAATACTGCCCAGAACTGAGAGGATGGAAACAGGCATGAGAGCCGATGTTTGGGGAGCTCCGGGTAAGTTCTGAGCATCCATATACATATGGCCATGTCCAGAGGGATCAGGCCCTGCCTTTTTCTTGCTTGTGTGGCCACTGAAATCCAGCTGCCATTGTGACCCAAGATTCACCTGTGCAGAGCCGCTCTTTATTCTGGAATTCCAAGGAAACAATCCCTGTCCTGTCGACCTAGTTCTTTAGCTTCAGCCATGATTAATCTGTTACCTCATTCACTAGATCCATCTTGGAATTTCCTGCTGGGGTTTTGTTTTTCCCTATTCACTCTCTACAAATTACTGAAATACTCACCAGAATCAGCTATGTCTCTGGAGTGAGAGTTCATTCCAAAAGGATAGTTATTCTTTTTGGTGTTTTGACCTTCAATTTCAATCCTTTCCAAAGAAATTCACCTTTTGCAGATGAAGTAGGAACCATCTATAAAGCATAGTTGTTGGTGGCACAGTAGAACCACTTCATTGGCTTGAAAAGTCTTGGCTCTTCTCCTGATCACTTTAGTGGAAAGGGTGGGACTAAGACTTTGCTGTTTTTTTTTTTTAATTTTGTTTTGAACATTTATTCATTTTTGAGAGTGAGAGAGACAGAGCACGAGTGGGAGAGGGGTAGAGAGAGAGGGAGACACAGATTCTGAAGCAGGCTCCAGGCTCTGTGCTGTCAGCACAGAGCCCGATATGGGGCTCAAACTCATGGACTGTGAGACTATGACCTCAGCTGAAGTTGGACGCTAAGCTGACTGAACCACCCAGGTGCCCCAAGACTTTGCTGTTTTTAAAGACATTCCCAGTGATTCAAAAGTGAGCTTGGGAAAAAAAAAGTGAGCTTGGGCAGAGAAACCCTCATCTAAGGGGATTGTGATAGTGACTTGAAGCTTAACTGATTTTTTTCCTTAACATTTTCCCAATTATTAAAAAAAAAAAAATGCATGTTTACTATAGAAGACTGGGAAAGTATAAGAAGGAATAAAGTATCAGGCAAAAACAGAAACAACAACCAACTCATGTAATCATACTGCTCAGTAGTAATCTTGGGTAGCATTATTGTTTTTTCACTGTTTTGACTAAACTTTCTGATTTTCTTCAGTGCTTTTCAGCAAATATTATTGGCCTAGAATAGGATATGGATCTTATAGTGGATGTGGAATCTTTCTTGAATATTTCTTTAGCGGTCGGCAAGTACTGACTACAAGGGACTGTAGTGGACTGTGGTACACACCTTATGGTTCAGTGGTGAGGATAACCTCATCTTCAAGATTTCTGACGTAACCCACATGACACTTTCTTGGCCTCTGCTACAGTTGTCACAGATACCTGCTTGTGTATTTTAGTTCAAATGTCAGTTGTTTTAATTGGTTTTATATTTTGAGTGAGATGATGTGATTTAGGGGAATAAATTCAAATAGAATCAGAGTTCATTAATTTTTGATATGGTATATGCAAAAAATTAAAAAAAATTCCTGTGCTATTTATTGAAGATTACAATTCCACACATTCATATTCCATTGCTGTTGATTGCTGATAGGGAAGGTTATGATACCTTTGCTCTTGGTGTCTTTTTTAGTTGACTTTTGTTAATGACATACGGTGTGAAAGCACTTTAAAACTTGACTTATTAATGTTTAAATTTATTTTAACCTACAGTAATGCCACAGTGAAGTGCACTTTTATTCGTAAGGACAGTCACCATATGTAAATGAACCTCTTAGATGCAGCTGGTGATCATGACCCCACAGGTCTCCAAGCAGCTCTGACATCTTCTTTCAAAGTTTGTGGACTGCATTCAGAGCCACTACTGTAGAGGACACTTTGACCTCACAAGTTTTATATTAATTCTACCCAAGAACCAGGATTCTGCAAACCAGGATTCTGATTTCAAAACCAAGGCTAGTTTTGAAAAAAGTCAAGTGTATATTTGGTGAGTATGAATGCTGGGATGGCTCTTTATCTTGGGTGGGGGAAGGTGGAGTCCTCACCTGGCTGAAGGGCGAAGTTCTATCTGGATTTCTCAATTGGTTTTCCCCTCTTGACAGTTGGTTACATATGCATGGTGAATTGTTGTAAAATACCAGTAAAAAAACCCAAAACATTGTGTATAAATCTTGACTGCTAACCTGGCTGGGTGTCATCTTTTAGAAACTACCTTCTTGCATAATTACTTGTTTTCTCTCTTACTCCAGTTTCTTCCTTTTTATAGTCCCCCCCTCCCCCACCTTTCTATTCTGCCCCGCTCCCCCTACTTTTTTCCCCTTCTTCACATTAGGCTTTCTGGGGTTGGAGTGGTAATAGCTTATCATGTGGGAACAGAGTTCACATGGCAGGAAGTAAAAATGGCAGGAGAGCTGTAATGGCAACCCTTGTCCTCTTGTGGTCCCAACTGATTGCCTTGCGGTTGGTAATTGTGCCCTAGGAGAGTTTTGAAAACAAACAGTGGACTCTTATTTAAATAGTTCTGGAAGGAGCATTAATGATGTTTGCAGGTCATGGTCCAGATGGAAGCTGGCACTTTTCTGAATCTACCCCTCTCATTTTACTCTTGAAGCATTTCCTTATTCTATTCTGTGTTGGGGTTTTGCAATCACTCCCTTCTGATCCCTAGGTTGATATGTAATTGCAGGTGCTTTTCTATTTCCTTTTTACAGTGATATTGATCATCAGTGTTGGTCTATAGCAAACACACTGATCCGGATGCAAGGTGGAACATCTAAGAGTTAGCAGATGACTTATCATTCACACAGAGTGACGTGGGACAAATCAGAATGAATGCAGAAGAGACGGGTGGTATAGGACCAGGGCCTTCACTAACAGGAAACAGTATAAGTTAGAGGGGCGGTTTGCTCTGCCCCTTTGTCTTTAATACAATCAGCAGGAAAGGCTTGTTAACCTCAGCCAGTGTCTGAAATTGGGCAGACACACCTGTGTTTAGATGGCTGTTTCCCAATTTTTAGTTCTGTGGCTCTGAGGTGGTTATTTAGTCTCTCTGTGCCTCTGTTTTCTTTTTTGTTAAGATGGGGATAATAACACTACCTATTTCATAGGGTGAGAGGTGGATGAGATAATGCATGTTAAGGGCACAGCCTGGCACATAATAAGTATGCATGAATTGTTTATTGCTAACCATCCTGAACATTAGTCTATCTTGCCCCAGAATTCTTTTCCTGAAGATGTGCTATAATTTTGACAGGAATACTCCACCAACTCTTCATGTCCAAATAAACATGTTTTTATAAAGATACTAGATGTTAGTCAACAAATGCTGTACTCATGATACTTTCTTTATCAGTAACATTCTGAGACACAGTACCAAATTTATGCACAAAATATTTCTGACCACTGATCCCTTTTACTAAATATATTTCTCCTAGAAGAAGCATCTTGGAGGTCTTTTTAATCAGGAAGCGATTAGTTGCAAATTGAAAATAGTTTCCAGTTTTTTGTAACATTGACAGGGTTTCCAACATTTTACCCCAGCTGAAAATACCTGGTCATCTAAGCCTAATGCCCAGAGGTCATTGTTGTCTTGTGGTCAATGGTCTGTTTCAGACATCCCTGCAGCGAAAGCTGAATGAAGATGAAATATGTAATCCAGCATCTATGTCAATAGGAATGGACAATTTTTAGGGCTCCACAAGGGGCTGTCAGGAAAACTACTCCTGTAATTGTTCCCATAGCTTTTGTTTCATGGCTAAGCATCTTTATTACTGATACTCACTTTCTTCTGTCTTAATTACTATTCAATTTGCTGTATTTGGTCACTTTCCCCTCATACTCTGAAACTTATTATCTAAGCTCATCTATGACCTTTCATTGCTAAATGTCTTTTGTTTTTTCATGACATCTGCTGTGACTGTGAGGCACTTTCTCTTGACCTTCTCTCCTCTGCTGGTTTTCCTTCTGCCTCACTTTTAGTGCTGCTTCTCCTCCTCTTCTTCCCGCCTTCTTTGAAGGTTGGTGCATTTTATGATCCCATTTCTGGCTTTTCTGCTCTACACACTTTCTGCACCAACTTTCTCTAGCTCAGATTGGTTTCCTGAGTTCTAGACTCTTGATTTCCAAGTGCTTCAACATTTACATACAAGTATTTCCTGGAAATCCTCCACATGTCCAATGATGAATTCATCCCCTTATTTCCTCCTACTCATTTCTCTGTTTAATCCCATCCTAATCCACAGTGGCACCACACAGTCCATTCAGAAGCCATTCAGAAATCATGGAATCATCCTATTCTCCACTTCCTTCACTGCTCCTGTCTTTACCAGCATGTCCTGTTGATTATATCCCACTAACATAACTTTTCTAGTTATTTCCTCTGTTCCTTTCACTGCCCAGGTAAGTCACCTTATCCTGGCTGGGCTATTGTCACCTCCTACCTGACTTTTAGCCTCTAGTCTCTGCCTTTTCCGTTAATTGGCTGACTGAAATGACCGTCTGATCTTATCACTACTGGTTAAAACCCTTGGTGGCTCTCTCTTGTTCCAAGGGGAAGTATGAACTCCGAGTGTTTAGGCTTTTTGTAACCAGAACTTTTCTGCCTTTATAGCGATGCTCCCCCTCTCTGTGTGTTCATTTTGTAATCCAGTCATTCTGTATGCTGATATATAGGATCTCACTATATATGTATTAGTCAGGGTATCCAGAGAAACAGAACCATTTGCCTGCATATATACAGAAAGAGAGATTTCTTTCAAGGAATTGGCTGACTCATGTAATGGTGGAGTCTGGTAAAATTGAAATCTGCAGGGAAGGCAGGCAGGCAGGCTGGAGACCTGGGGAAGAATTGATGTTGCAGCTTGAGTCTGCTGACTGTTTGGAAGCAGAATCCTTTCTTCTTCTTTGAGTGGATTGGAGCCCACCCACATTGTGGAGGGTAATTTGCTTAACTAAAGTCTGCTGATTTGAATGTTCATCCCATTAAGAAAATACCTTCATGGTGACATAAAGACTGGTGTTTGACTGGGTACCCTAGCCTAGCTAAGTTGACAATAAAATTAAACATCGCAGTATCTTTCTCAACTTTTCTCATGTTCTTATCTCTGCCCACATTGCTCCATACACCCACTGTGGTGCCCACTGACCAGCAACTGCTACTACTCACGTACTCAACTCTCAGCCCTGCCCTGACCTTCCCAAGGAGTACAGTATTTCCTCTTTTTGTTCCTAATTGGCTAGCAATCACCTCTATTACAATATCATTCCCTTGCAGTGTGTTCTCTTTACTTGCCTATCTTTCCTAACACAATAAAAATGCCTCAAGGATAGACTCTGTTCTCTTCACAGACTCCAAGGCTTAAACTACTGGTTTGTGCCTAGCAATTGTGTAATGAATCAGTGAATAAATGGGGGAAGTTGGGCCCAAGGATCTCAGACAAGCAGTGATAAAGGATCTCAGACAAGCAGGATCTCAGACAAGCACTTATCATGGAGAAAAGCAGAGGTTTTAGAACCATCTTGAAATTCAGGAGTCGTTTGTCACAACACTAGGGTGAGATCCATAATCCCAGGGGAGCTGTGAAAGATGCCAAGGGAAATTAGGTCTGCAGTCACATTAAATGAGGATTAGAGTTAAACTCTGAGAAGCTCCAAAACTCACTGCTAGAGCATTCATCCAGGCAGTGATGGTCTAGTGATTTCCTGAGAATTTACAGCCCTGATATTATGACTGTGACAACATGCAAAAGCAGTCACTTATCAGACTTCAGCATATTAGATGCTTCTTGGTAATCAACTACAAGCAAGTGAACCCTGTCAGAAAAATGTCTTTCTTTTGTTTTTCATTATGTTGGAGAATAATTTAGGTGGAAATACTGTATGTATGTAATGTATGTATGTAATGTAATGTAATGTAATGTAATGTAATGTAATGTAATGTAATGTATGTATGTAATGTATGTATGTAAGCCTATTCCTTTATAGTCCTTTAATTTTTTTTTTTCTTCGCAATGTCCTGGTTGCCTCTTAAAGGGGAAGGACCAAGTTTCCTGCTTGCCCTGTTGGCAGTGGCTATTGATTGTGGTTTCTTTCTTTCCTTCTTTTTTTCTTTTTTTTTTTTTCTCTTAATACTATGTGGCACATTTTGAAAGTAATTTTTTATTTCGTTTTTGTTTGGAACTACTATGTGTTGAGTAAGAGTTTCTAATTCTTCTACTCATATTATAAAATTCACTAAAGTCACTTTGTCAAAGTAACATTTTAGATGATGCTTTTTAAATTTTTTTTTTTAATGTTTATTTATTTTTGAGACAGAGAGAGACAGAGCATGAACCGGGGAGGGTGAGAGAGAGAGGGAGACACAGAATCTGAAGCAGGCTCCAGGCTCTGGGCCATCATCAGCCCAGAGCCCGACGCGGGGCTCGAACTCATGGACCGTGAGATCGTGACCTGAGCTGAAGTTGTGACCTGAGCTGAAGTCGGACGCTTAACCGACTGAGCCACCCAGGTGCCCCTAGATGATGCTTTTTAAAAGAATGTAATAATGTGTTCAAGGGAGCCTGATGAATATAACGAAATACAATGCAGTTGAAGTCAAATGGCTGGATAAATTGTGACATTAAGAGTGAGAACTGGAATTCTCAAGTGAAGCCCGAGTAAAGCTGGGAGATTAACTGCATGCCACAATTCTGTACATCTTTTCTTAGAGGAGGGTCACAGTTTTGTCTATAAGCATTACTATAACCAAAACACAGAAGGAAATATAATTAATTTATGGTATTTGGAAAAAAAAAAGAAAGAAAGCAGCTAGGCTGCTTTGGAGCAGTTTTCACTATTCAGATATCAGAGTGAATTTTTTTTTTATAGTTCCCTGTTTAAGTCAGTGACCAGAAGGTGTGGTCTGTCCACAGGTGTGGTCTCTGAGCTGTTACCGCCTGTGACAAGATAAATATAGAAGATAATAGTAACTTTAGAAGCTTTAATACCAAGTTGACATTCCTTTGACGTTCACATGTATGGTCATTTTCCTCTTAATTCTCTTTGTATTTATCAAAGAACCAGTTCCTGATGGACTAGAAGTTGAAAACGATGGCAGGGATGACAGTCTTCACTGCAGCTAATTGAGAGGCACTAGTTTAGGAGAGCCTGTGTCAGGGGACTACAGTGTTGCCTTTTCATTGGACATACTGGCTGGTTGGCAGTGTCAGCATGCCCTGCAGTTAAAGCAGTTCTGTAGAGATTCAAGTTCACAGGTCTCTTATGATCTGGCTTTCAGTGAAATTTTGCTTTATTAAAAATTTCTACTTTTTTTTTGAGTAGGTAATAATTCATCTAACTTAAAATACAAAAAAATACAAATAGATGTTAACATGAGTCTTCTTCCCAACCCTGTCCCTCACCTGGCCAATTTCCTTTCCTCGGAGGAGCCACTGGTAGCCTGTGTTTCGTGTCAATTGTCTTTCAGTGTCAGAGTGGATTACTCCGTTTCCTTCAGAAAATCTCCGTGATAAAATTTAAGTTTTGGATAAATATGGCAGCAGTGTAGACTCAGAGTTAGCTTTTGTATATTGCTGATTAGGTGCAGAGTGTTTTCTTTTGCTTTAAATAAAGTTGCCTTTTAAATAAATGACGAGAAGAAAGAAAGTACAGTCTTTTATATGTACTGACTTACCCTTGAGGTGAGAATGGTAGACTCTAAAAGATACTAGGCTGCCTGGGGCAGGCAACAGAGTAGAAGGGCATCTCTCCTCTGCATGGAGTTGGGTTCAAGCCCAGTCTCAGGTTTTCAGGGACACTCCACCGTGACAAGGAAAAACATTGGTCTTAAAGGCCCTATATTTTACCTTACATAGTAGTTTTAATCTAGAAGAGTTTTAAAGTGGACATTACATTATCTTGGCTATAAAATGATCTCAGCAAACATCTAAAGAACATTTAATTTTCAGAAATTTAAATTCTTGCTCATTTTCGAGATGTGTCCCAGAATGTCCCAGTATAGCCTGTGTACCTTGGGCATAGACTTGTTGGGCATATAGGGGAGTTAAACCTTCTTTTAAAACAAAGTAGTTATTCTAAGAACTGTGGTGATTAGTTAACAGGAAATCTGTGCAAGTGAAGGGTGTACAAAATGGAAAACAACATGGTGTGATATAAAGAGTGCACGCAGGCTTTAGATCTGAGTTTGGGACTTTGTGACCTTCAATAAACTTTACCCTCTGTGAACCTCAGTTTCTCAATCTATTGAATGAGGTTAGTTAACATGTTATTGCTGGGTTATTGGCACATAGCAATAAATGATAGGGCAGTTGTAATCTGAAATACTTTAAAATATACACACATTAAAATATAGAAAGGATTCAAAATTATAAATGTAGATATTTAAATATACTGAAGAAGCATCACATGGGAAGGACAAAAATTTAAAATAATGTTAATGTCCCATGCTCTTTGAGGTGGATAAAAAAGGCCCCTATTTTCCATTCCAGGATGTGAAAGTATGGTGCAAAAGTGAATCATTAATTGCTGGCAAAGACTGACTCTTAATCCAAGAAACAGTGTATAAACTCGAATATCTTGTAATTCCTGAATTATCTAATCTAACTGGTTTGCCCTTATCCTGTACTTCCTGTGGGTGAGGGTTTTTCCATCCCCTGTTTTTCCTCATTATATCTGTGAAGAGAGAGAATTTAGGTTGATTTACAGAAATGTGGGATTTGTTTTTTTGTCATTTAGCCTCCAAATTTCCAGAGGATGAGTTCTGGATATCTTGGTAGTCAGATAAATTTGTTATAACCCTTTAACTTTCTTTTCTTTTTTTTCCTTGAGATTTTTATTCTAACTCTGCAGATTTTAAATTTTTTTTTTTTTTTTTTTTTTTTTTTTTTTTTTTTTTTTTTTTTT